>NC_057761.1:11564666-11659426 GCF_010389155.1 Erigeron canadensis
GATATCAACAAGAGGGTTGGAAGATTTTTTCTTGATTCAAATTGGTTCACCTTCATTTGTTTCTTCCTTTCGACCAGGTATCCCACCGCTTGCTACTTCTGACTCTCGCTTTCAGTAACTGGAGGCAACAATCGACAGTGCCAGTTTCCAACATTGGTGCATCGGTGGGCCGGTTCCAAAGAGTCATCAGCATGGCCTTTCCCTTATCAACACCTCTACCACCACCTCATCAAACACCTCAAACCCTTGCTCACCAGCCTCGTACTGGTAGCCACCACATCTCCTTCCCTTACTTGAAGTCTTCACAAGAGTGTGAGGGGCATGTACGACCCTCCCCCTTGGCAGCATCTGTCCCTGCCTGATGGGCTTCAAAATCGGCATGACTAGAGGGCAGGCGATCTAGAGGCTGCCATGATTGCATGTCTTGCACTCTTTGAAGACTCCACAAAGCATGCGAACTGTCCTCCAAAGATGATTTTCTCTTGAGACTGAGTCATTACATTTCCACTTGTCTGCTCTTGACTCTTTAAAATCTGTTAGTATGAGAGATCATCTGAAGAGAGCCCAGTTGCAGGGACTTCCTTAACACTTTCAGTCACAACCCCCCTTCCTTTGCCAACTTCAGTGGTCATCCGATATGGCAGTTGATGTTCAGAGACCTTGCTGGCCAGTGTATCCAGACTGCACCTCAACCGATCAATCTCAGATGTAATAGGAGTGAGATCGACCTGGGGCGCTGCAATCTTGGTGATCTCAGACATCACCTTTTCAATCAAATTGTTTTCACTGGCAGCCAAAGTTTCTTCTGATCTTGAGACCCACTGAAGAGGCCAACTGTGCCCAAGCTCAGTCACATCTAGCCAGGTTTGTTACATAAATCTTGCCCTGCCTTTCAAGATTCTTAATATCAACCTCTGAAGATCTGACAGTACTGTTCAGCAGTTGGATATTGAAGATGTGACTCCAGATTGAGTCAGTGCGACGCCTCCCTTAAAGATGTTGCCAGTTGATTGGAGGATTCCACTAACTCGTTCAGCTTGCCAAACACCAAGTCCTCATTGGCAGAGAACTTGTGATCCCCAGGTCAACCACTTTAATATTTGCAAGTGATCCTTGTGGTACCTGGAGAGGGACTTGGTGTTCCTATCGAGTGTCTTTTGAATCTCTTCCCCCTCGCGAGAAGGTTCGAGAGATCGGCTTGGAAAGACACGAATTGGCTGTCCAATGACGGAGGAGAAGGTGTCACTGGACCAGCCGAAAACTACAGGTGCAACTGGACGAGGTATGACATATTTGGTTCTCCAGTTGCGTAGCATCAGTTGAAAGAGGAGGGTTTGTAGAAATGAAGGAAGAGATTCAATGTGTCGTTCATGCTGAGAATGCTCAGGTGTGAACGACGGCGACGGTGGGGTTAGGATGTGTCTATTTCTAGGCACACCCATAGAAAAAGTGGTTGGCGAGAGGTGAAAATTGGAGGTATATCTAAGCTTTGTACATTAGTTTGGGAAACTGAAACATGTGGTTCTTGGGTTGACCAAGGAGAGAAGGAGCTGATCAAGTACAGTTGCATCAGCCATCTCCTGGTCAGATTCCGTCTCAGATGAGTCCGAAGACTCAAGCTGAAACACACCCATTTATGCCAAGATCCATAAATTTGGGGGTGGCTGAACAAGTTGTTCAGACTCCTGATGACCAGTTTGAGTTGCCTCAATGTATCATCAGTTTGAGGATCCGTTGCCGAAGCATCTTCTCCCTGGACAGAGGTGACTGTGCCTCAACTACAACTGCTCTATCCTCAGTTGCAATATCACCGGCAGCGCTTCAGAGACCACTATCACAGATTGTGACTGGTCAGGTGCAGCAAGTCCAGATCTTGATCTCCTGCTTTTAGAGGATCTTCTTGCTTTAGGACTGCCTGGACTCCTGCTTCTGCCACATTACTACTCAGTAGACGAACCGGTGGGTCCCTCATTATTTTGAGCCCGCCCAGTTGCCTTTCTGATTCACCAGATTGTGGTGCATCAGTTTTAGAGAATGCAAAAATCATTCTCGGACATCTGGACTTCATCAGAAGTGGACACCAGGTTGTCCAGATTCCTCAACATTTCTGGCACAGAGAACAAGGATTGCGTGTTGTGTACTCTTCCCTGCCCAGAATCTGAATGAAACAAAGGGACAGGAATCTTGAAAAGGGACACAAGGACCCTGTTGCCCTTCACTTAACACCAGGCTTCTGAACAAAATACCTGCAAAGTCCACCCTCAGTCCATTCCAAAGGCAGTAAGCCATCTCTGCCTGAAAGGAGTTTATCTGGTCCAATCCACCAGAACTCCCTCCCAAACTCTCCACCAATGAACCATAAAGAACTTCCAGGATGGTGAAAGCCCTTTCATTGTAATAGACCCCTTGTCTTCAACACATCCCCCTCCACCATCTCCTTATTCCCATATCAAGGAACCTGGCGGAAATTAATATTGGAGGAAATCACCACTGGATTTTCATTTTGTCTCCAGTAATTGAGGTTAAGGGCTTCCCTCAATGTTTCAGTGGTGATGGTACACGGGACTGACCCATCCTTTAGAGAAAAGAGGATGAGCAGTCCTCAGAAAGAGAGGCAGTGTACCAGAATTCACACAAGTAGTCATGAAATAGCTTGTGTGGATTCAAAGAGAAGGCATCGCTGAGGGGGAATCCGAAGAAAGGATTGGATTCTCCCTATAAGAGAGTCAGCGGCCTGGAGCCCTTGAAGAGATGCCATTGGATTATTTGGATTTAATTTAATAAGTTTAGAACTTATGGGAGCACCAGTGGCACGAATAACATTTTGTGATGGAATGTACTCAGCAGTGAGTAGATTCACATCACGAGAACGAGATGAAGAAGAAGAAGATTTAGGAGCCATTTGTGAATTTAGATTTAGGGTTTTGGACTTAAAGAAGAAAGAGAGAAAGGATCTCGAATTGTGAATGATTGAAGAGTAAATGAAGGAATTTTGAGAGAAGTAATGAGACGGATATTTTGTGGGGGTATATAGGCAGTAAATATTGCCAAAATATACGAAAGATATTTTAGTCTCCAAAAATTTGAAATATTTGTAAAAAGTTATTTTCCAAATTTGAGAATTCAAAAATATTTAATACTCCCATCAAGCATTTAATGCTACGACGGCTGGTATTCCCACTCACCCACTAACTTCACCAATACCCATAAAAAGTGCAGTACATTTCAGCAAAAGTCTTGACACGTAAGACATGTCAGGTGACGTTCGTGAGTGCGGGTTAGCACTCGAGTAACATCACGTGTCACAAGTATCCACCAAGTAAAACACAACGTTATGAAATCTGGCTGACCACCATTTTGAGACAAGACCAAACTAGCAACCAAAAGAAAATTTAGATGCCAGTTTCAACTGATGACCTTCAGTTGCATTTTTCAATAATTTATTTGAAAATATTTTGAGTCTTTTTCCCCCTAAAAATGTGATCCATTTGATCAGTGACTAGTCTTTGAGTACATCAAGGCGTTCAATCTCCAACCAATCAAGGATCACCTGGACCATCCTCAACTGAAGGCCTCTTCAGTTTAATGAGGATTTAACATACCCAGTTCACTGATGAGATGTTTAAAAGTTTTTTCATCAAGAGGTTTTGTAAAAACATCAGCTAACTGTTTATCAGTGGGGATGAAATGTATTTCAATATCTCCTTTCATAACATGATCACGAATGAAGTGATACCTGATATCAATATGCTTTGTCTTTGAGTGCATCACTGGGTTGTGAGATATAGCAATAGCACTGGTGTTGTCACAAAAGATTGGGGTTCTTGTGAATTTCATGCCATAATCAAGTAACTGGTTTTTGATCCAGAGAATCTGGGCACAGCAACTGGCCGCAGAAATGTATTCTGCCTCAGCAGTAGACATTGAGACTGAAGTCTGCTTCTTACTGGTCCAACTCACCAGTTTTCCCCCTAGGAATGACATCCACCAGTTGTGGATTTTCTATCAATCTTACAACCTGCATGATCTGAATCTGAATAACCCATTAGATCTAACCCTGAGCCTTTGGGATACCAAAGACCAAGGCTAGGGCACCCTTTCAGGTACCTGAAAATGCGTTAACAGCATGCAAGTGTGATTCTTTTGGATTTGCCTGAAATCTGGCACATAAACATGTTGCAAACATTATATCTGGTCGACTGGCAGTTAAATACATCAGTGAACCAACCATTCCACGATATTCTTTTTGGTCCACTGGTTTTCCATTTGGGTCAGAGTCCAAATTTAATGGAGCTGAAATAGGTGTGGTTTTTGATGGGATTGAATCAAATTTGTATTTTCTCAACAAATCTCTGACATATTTTTCTTGGTTAATAAAATACCATCCATGGTTTGTTTATTTGTAAACCTAAGAAAATGTTAATTCACCCATTAAACTCATCTCATATTCTTGAGACATAATTTTTGAAAACCTTTTACACATTCCATCATCAGTTGACCCAAATATAATATCATCAACATAAATTTGTACCAGCAAGATATCACCTTTTTCTTTCAAGATGAACAAGGTATTATCTATTGCACCTCTTTGAAAACCATTTTTGAGAAGTTGTTAGTTAGAGTATCATACCAGGCTCTTGGGGCTTGTCGAAGACCATATAAAGCTTTGTTCAGTCTATATACCCAATGTGGATGCTTTCATTTATGAAACCTGGAGTCTGCGTAACATACACTTCTTCTTCCAATGTGCCATTCAGAAACGCACTTTTTACATCCATCTGGAAGACCTTGAATTGCAAGTGAGCAGCATAAGCCAAGAAAATTCTGATGGCCTCAAGTCTTGCAACTGGAGCAAAAGTTTCATCGAAATCAACACCTTCTGCTTGACAATAACCCTTGGCAACTAATCTAGCTTTGTTCCTGATAACGTTGCCATCTTCATCCATCTTGTTCCGGTAGACCCACCTCGTTCCAATGGGTTCTCTCTTTAACCCTGGAGGACAAGGAACAAGCTCCCAAACGTTGTTCCTTTCGAACTGGTTGAGTTCTTCTTGCATAGCTTAACCCAGCTTGGATCTGCCATAGCCTCGTCAATCTTCTTCGGTTCAATCAGTGATAAGAAGGTGACGTTCAAGCATTGATCACTTGTGGCTCTTCTAGTCTGAACCCCACTATCTGGATTGCCAATAATCTGCTCAATGGGATGAGCAGCAGTCCATTTAGTGTATTGACTAGGTTGGTATAATACAACATCAGTGCAAGACACTTGACGATCTCCAACAGATGCAGCAACTGGAGGAGGATCAGTCCAAACTACTTCAACTTCATCATCAGTGTCAACTGAAGAGTTGACATGATTATCTTCAAACAAAGGTATATCTTGAAGAACTGGAGAAGCTTGAACTGGTTCTGATGTTGTTGTGGCACGCACATCAGATCCAATTACCAGTTTTCAGGTAGGTTAAAACTGATAGAAGGATAAAATGAGGTGTCACACAAGTTCTTCTTTTCCATTACTGGTTCCAAGACTTGATGTCTGGAAACATTTTCTGGTGTACTATCTGATTGATGAACCTGATCAGATACACCAAAATCAACTGGGACAACTGAAGATAAATCAAGGGTTGGTCTTTTGTTGATTGCTTCATTTGATTCATCGAACGTGACATGAATTGTCTCATGTACCTTTTGGAGTCTATAATTATAAACTCTATAGGCTTTTCTAATATTTGAATACCCCACAAAGACACCTTCGTCAGCTTTTGCATCAAATTTCCCAACTGACTGGAATCGTTTAAAATGTAAACTGGACAACCAAATACATGGAATATCCAATATTTGGTTTACGATTCCTGAGGACTTCATAGGCAGTCTTCCTGTGTCTCTTGACATAAACTGACCGGTTTTGGGTGTGACATGCAGTTGCCACAGCTTCAGCCCAAAAACAGGTGGGAAGACCAGATTCAGATAACATACTTCTGGCAGCTTCAATCAATGTGCGATTCTTCCTTTCAACCACACCATTTTGTTCTGGAGAACGAGCTGACGAAAAGTTTTGAGAAATGCCAGTGTCAGTGCAAAATGTCTCCAATTCTTTATTCATGAATTCTGTACCGTTATCACTTCGCAACTGACACACTTTCTTGGTATACTTGAGCTCAATTCGCTTGATGAGAGAGATAATTTCACCAGATGCATCACTCTTTGATCTGATAAATATCACCCAACAAAATCTGGTGTATTCATCGACCACAACTAAAGTGTATCTCTTACCAGCTTTAGTTTGAACATTCACTGGACCAAAAAGATCCATATGAAGCATGTGAAGAGGTTCAGTGATGCTGAAATTCTGCCTGGTCTTAAAACTGGCTCTTTTCTTTTTGCCCATTTCACACCCTGGACATGGCTTCTCCTTTTTAAAGGAAAACAAAGGTATCCCATCAACCAGTTGCTTTCTTGACAACTTGTTAATATTTTTGAAGTTAAGATGGGATAACCGTTTATGCCACAGCCAGTTGGTGTCCTCATCAGCCTTGACATAGAAACAATGCTCTTTTGGAGCAGGCTCCATGTTCATGATGTACACATTCCCTTTTCTTGGTGCAATCATGACTACCTTCCAATCCTTGTTAAAAACAGTGCCTTGAGCAATGTCGAACAGTACCCTATATCCATCATCACAAAGTTGACTGACACTTATCAGGTTATATTTCAAACCATTGACAAATGCAACCTTAGTGAACTGAATCTGCCCATTGTCAACAACACCATATCCCTCAGTTTTCCCACTTCCATCATTACCAAATGTCACCGCTGGTCCATCGCAGACAGTGAATTCTTCCAGCAGGGGCTTACATCCGGTCATAGTCCGGCCAGCTGCGCTGTCCAGATACCAAATATTCTTCTTACGATCGCCCTGCATACCCAAGTAATTGATTAGTTATTTTTGTGAACCCATCTTTTCTTGATGGGTCCACTGGACTTCTTCTGAGAAGTCCCAGGTGCTTGACTGGGTGTTGAACTGGATGAGGAAACTGGAGGATTCTCTCCAGTTTCCGGAGTAAAGACAATTGGTTTTAGTGGAACATTGACCTCCTTTTTCTTTTCAATGTTTGCTCCTTTTCGAGCAGATTGTTTCATCTTTTGTTTTTGAGAAGGAGTTTTGACATTTTGTTTTTCAACAGAGGATAATGCACCTCCTTCCAAATTTTTAATTCTGGCAGTACAACTTTGTACCTGCCTTGACAAATTTTGGTTGATTCTCCATTTTTAACAAAATGTTCTTTTCATCAGGCTGCTGGCCATGGATTTGGCTCAGCGGGGTTTTAGTCTTTAGAGTTGAGGACTCATTTGACTTATGAGGTAAAGGATTGTCACCAGATTCCTTTTAACTGAAGCTTTAGCCTTCTTAGCTCCAATTTAACCTCAACAGGTTGGTCTTAGTGGATTCAGATTTGATAGTGCCAGAGGAATCATAAGGTGTTTCAACTTTACAGATTCTGGCAATTGGTGAATTGTGGGTAAAACAGCTGCCATCTGAAGATCACCAGATTTCCAGGCAGTTTTTTGAGCATCAATGGTTTTAGAAAAAGCGTCATAATTTTTACCAGATGCTTGAACCCAAGAATTAATAACCATATGTTCCTTTTCAAGATCAAATTTCAGTTTTTGGTTATCTCTTTCCAATGCCTCGTTTTTCAAATCTGACTCTTTAAGAGCCAACTGGACACTTTGCAAATCATTTACTTGACTTTTCATGTTGTTTAATTCAACCAAAACTGTTTCTAAATATCTTTCACAGTCAGTTCTCATGGTTTCAACAAATAACAAGTCATCATTCAATGATTCAGCAATATCCAGTTTCAGTTCTGAATCAATTTCGATATCATAATCCCTTACCTTCTTTAAATGATATCAACCCATCTTCCAGACACAACATCATCCTTTACCACTGGTTGTTGACTCTCCAATGCCATGAAACACATATCTCTAATCTCTTCTTCATCATCAGATGAATCATCAGAGAGTTCCCATTTCCCTTCAGTTTGAGCCATCATGCACTTGTTCTTTTCTTTCTCATTATTTGTTCAAGAGACATGAGAGCAATCTGGGCCTTAAGTTTCTTGTATTTGGCCTTATAATCATCAGTTTTAACAAAGTTTGGGACAATAGGACCAGTTTGGTTGTTCATCTGACTAGATCTGCATTCCTTCATGAAATGGCCTTTCTTACCACATTTATAGCAGGTAAGATTAGCCTTATCCATTGAGATTGAATTGGAAGCATTATTGGACCCATTAAATCGATTAGATTTATGCTTAAACCTATTAAAGGTTTTAGCAATCATGGCCACCAGATCATCATCGTCAGTTTCCTCACAACCATCACTGAGATTAGTGGTTAGGCCAGAGTTCAAAAAGTTGTTTAACATTTCCTTCATAGAATGTGACTGGACATTCTCAGTAGACATTAAAGCAGCACAAGGTTGCCCAGAAAAGTTGGCAGCCTTGGAACTCTGAGCATGGTTTAAAGCATCTTGCTCAGCCAGTAATCTTGCAGCATCATTATCTTCAGTGAATCTGAAGGCTCCATAAAGAGAGGCAAGAGTGTGGCTATGCAAGGTCTTTCCTTGTCTTAAGACAAGAACCATGTGTGCCCATTTGGATGGCAAAACATCACAGAATTTTTCAAGAAGAATATCCTTATCCTTCTCCACTCCCAAGCCTCTAAGTTGATTAATTAGGCCAGTAAATCTGGTATAAGTACCAGTCAAACTTTCATTGGGAAGAGCAAAGAAGGATTCATACTTCTTGTTGAGAGCAATCTTTCTAGTGACAATTGTGTCATTTCCTCCTTCAAACTGGAGAACTAATTCATCCCACATAGATTTTGCACTAGAAAATAGCACAAGGGTAGGAATTAGTTCCTCAGGTATAGCAGAAAGAATCATGTTTTTCAATTTGGTATCAAGATCAACCAATCTGCGATCCTCATCTGACCAATGTTCTTCAGACTTCTCCCTGGTGCCTCTTCTCCCAGTGGGATCGAGAAGAGGGCTAACACCACTGGACATGGGAATATATGGTCCATCCTTAAGGATTTTCAACATATACCTCTCTATCCCACCAAAATGCAAGAGCATTCTAGCTTTCCATGTACCAAATGTCTCACCATTCCCATCGAATTTGGGAACAGGAGAGTTGGAGTAATGTACATGAACGTGGTTAGCTCCAGGAGTTGGAGAAGGAGGAGGAGGGTTAGTATTTAAAGGAGTAGTAATATTAGGATTAGATTCATTAGGACCAGAACCATTCTCACCTTCAGCAGCCATCGAAGCAGACCTAGGTTATAGAATTGAAACAATTCAACCTGCCTGCTCTGATACCACTTATTAGTCCCAACTATAACTAGATGGGTGCTGAAGATACCTCTATGTCGATGGTGAGTGAACTTTGCAACACGATCAATTAATCTGGATGTGACCAGTTTAGATTGATCGTGTACCAGGTTAACTGGAATTAAGTATTAAGGTGACAGAATATTAATACATGCAATAATATAAATGACGAGTATATAAACTGGTGAGACAATATGTAATTTTCAAGTGTATTTTATTTATTACTTGTTTAAATAAAATACAAGGTTGTTGCGGAACCAAGATAATACAAGAATGTAAATATCCTAACAACCCATGAATTACAATTGATCTAAACTTGGAAATTCTCCTAAACAATCGAAACACTTAGAGTTGTGAAATGTTTCTTTTTGCGATTGAGAGAATATTGCACAAGTTCACCAATATTGCAGAATATATGTATTTGCAAAGTTATTGTAAAAGCTTGTGCAAGGACCTCTATTTATAGTCGAAGATTGAGCATGGGGATCTCAACTTTGACGTACAAATATGGTTGACAGCACACAAAAGTATTGTTAAAATAATCCTTTGTGTGTTAAATAAAGTAAGACAAAAGGTTACTTTATTCAACCACTCTACATCTTTGTATCTTTATCCAAAGACAATATCATTGTCCGGTTAAAAGGATGTAGAGTAAAAAGGTCCTCCTCGTAATCAGTGTAAAGCTTTGTAAGAGCATTTACACTGGAGGATTCTCCAGTTGATTAATCTGGTAGATTGTCAACTGGGCTTCGCTGCCATTGTCAATCTCTATCTTCCATTTGTTGTCTTTGACTTCAACTGGAAGGCCTTCAGATTCTAGTCTTCTGACCTCAACTGGAGGAAGTCATCAGTTGCTAAACCTGTACAATGCAACTGGACTTCTAATATTTCGGACAATTCCTCATGCTCTCCAGATGTCACTGGAGAGCTCCAGTTTAGTTAAAACTGGACCTAACAAGTACCGAAAAGAAAATTACAAGACATGAAAGTAAAATGGTCCAACGCCTATAGAGGCGGGGTACAAACCAAACGAAATAAAAATACAGGAAAATAAATAGAAGTTCAAAATGACATAAAGTAGCAAACACACGATGCCTCCACGCCAGCGGTACCGACATCTACTACCCACCATCTACCGTCCCGAAACATCACCAACTCCTCTGCACACCAGAACCGCTAGCTCCCTCCCTATCATCACCAGAAATGGGTAGACCGCTACTTGAAGCTCCAGTTGTAGACTGTGGAACCTGCACTTCCTGCGGAGGCCAAAAGAAAACTCCCTGTCTGTGAGAGGGCACAAAGATAGATGGTTGTCGATAATCTAGTAATGGCATCTGAACCACTGGTGGCTGTCCTGTAATCAAACTCTCTAAATGGGGCTGATAGCGGTGAAGGTGGTAAGCAATATATCCCAACTAAGAACTAAGCATCCTCTGATCCTCATCATAATGCGTATGAAAAGTCTTCTGAGCTTTCTTCATTTCCTGTATAATAGTAAACAATCCCTGGAAGTCAAAAGAATCAGATACAGGAGCCTAGTGTGATGGCTCCTTAGTCGCCTCACAACTTTTCACTGCCGATTCATCTGGGGTACCAATCGGGACCAATGTTGTGGAATTCGGCAACACCAACTTAGACTGGCGCAACTCCCTCAAAGTAAAAGCTGTCATTGGGACCCTTGCTGAACAATACTCCAACTCATCTTTTTCACAACCATAACTCTTAACAATCCGTGTAACAAAATGACCTCCAACTAGCATAGAATCACGATGTTGATACATATGTCGAGCTAGTATGTAAGGAGCACATGCCACATGATACGGGGCACCATGATAAAACAGACGCATCAACCACAAATCAGTCAAGTATGCCTTCTCCACATGGGTGGATCGTTGGAGAAAAGTATGAGTAATCATCTTATGCAAAAGTCTCAAAACCGGAAACTTAACTTGGGACATCTTGCTGCTGCGACTCTCATACTTTGCTTTACCAGAAATCTCAGTCCAAAACTCCTTTTCACCCTCTTCATACATAGAACTTTATTCCAACAAAACTTTAAATAACGGGTCATCAAACATTTCACGGGTGTACATACCCGTCAATAAACCAAATTCAGGAATCGTACAACTCCTCATCTTTTCCCCACAACTAAAGTGAATAACCTTCTTAGTCCAAAACTCCTCATCGGTTGGGTCATCCTTCAAAGACAAGGTGGGGAAGAACTCTAAACACCACTCCCGACACACCTCCTCTTGAATACCAAATATCTTAGGCCAGGTTATAAACTGGTGATCCTCCAACTCAGAGTTCTTTTTGACTTGCAAAATTGTTTCAAACATACGATTAAACTCTTTCTTAACCTGCAACTGAACCATCATCTCATTATCCAGATACCAAGGAGGGTCAATCGGATGGTGTTGTAGCACGACCAAACGATTAGTGAACTTCTTTTTATCTGCTGGTGTTGCCCCAGGCCAAGCTAACCAAGGGTGAGCTTCGAGTTTTATTGCGGCACCCTTGCTTGTCACTTTCTTTTTAGGTTTCACAACCTTTTTTGGCTGCCTCACTTTCGCATCTTTACGAATAACAAAATCAAGTTCATCTTGTTCCGTAGTAGTTGAAAACTTCCTTTTTCTCGCTGCTGTACCCTACAAAACATTGAGGAAAAATAAAACTTAATCAAATAAGGACATATGTAAAAGGATAAGTCATCAACGAAAAAGGTAAGCTGAAACAATAGAGGGTGTGGCACACCCCTACACTAGGTGCGACGCACCAGGCTTGGTAGAGCAGGGGTGCAACTTAGGCTGCGACCAAGGGTGTGACACACCCTTTTGGATTTTCAGGTGTCACAATTAAATTCATCTAAGCATGTACATTATTCCAATATCAAAGACCATTTACCCCAAATATCATTGTTGTCACAAAATTGATGTAATTGTAACCAACAAAATGCACTTACTGATGTAGTCAAGTAAAGATCATCTAAAACCTTAACCTCCCCTACAATACACTTGCTGATGGACAATATAAGCTTAGGTGTTCCATCTATGAGCAAGCAACAAGCAAATCAACTATAACACCATATCCAGATATAATAAGCCAATTGAATTAACTAACTGTAAAAAGTTGCTAAGTAATTAATTAATGACAAACTTATAGCAACAAGTTAAGGCTTCGAGAGAAAATATGACAATTAACATTGGAAGATACATGGAACATCAACTGACTCAATTATTCTGTCCTACATCTAGATAAATAGATTTGGAATTCCATTCACAAAATAGATGCAAGAAGGTAAACACAAACATAATTACATTATCCATACAATCCAAGAATGTATAATCAATATGAGAGATTGCAAATAATGTAACAATGGCTGATTGATGATTAAAAATTAACAAATCTAACTAAAAACATAACAACATCAACAATCAAAACAAACACATGACCTCAAGAGAATTAACTCTGAAAATTCCAAATAAGAAAGAAAAAAATAACAAACTAATTTTCGGAAATAATAAATAAGAAAAAGATTAAGAAAAGAAAAGGTGAGAATGAAAACCAAAACTCCCATTACGAATGGATGATTTGATTCAAGAAACAAGGTGAAGTAATCAAGAATTAATTAGAGAAGGAATAAAATAAGGAAAGGTTTTGGGGGTGGGGTGGTCGACTGGCAGAGAAAATAAAAGAGAAGAAATTGTTGACTTTTATTTTTTATAGCAAAGTAAAACCTAGTCCAAGTTTTCAACTCACGTTTGTTTTCTTTTTATGAGTACGGTGCACGTTAGCATCTGGGGCGGCACACTTTAACCTTATTCCGGTTTTTTTTCCCCAAATATATGAAAAGTAAAGAACGAGGTGCGACACACCTATAATTAGGTGCGACACACTTATTTTGGTCGAGAGCAAGTGCGTTAAAGGAGTGCGAAACATCCAATTTAAAGAAAAACAGGGTGCGACACACCCCCATATTGGTGCGACACACTTAAAGTGGCCGAGAGTGAGTGCGTCGCACTACCTGACCTCCCTGAATCAATTTTAGCAAAAACTCAAGATTACTTACCTCAACCAGCGGGACGACCTTCTGACCTGCCATTCTCGACATAAAAACATTAAAGACTAAAAATCAAAACAAGATCAATGAAAAACAGAAAAATAACAGAAAATAAAATCTTTTTGTATTTTTAAACTTTTTCAATTTTTATGGATTTTTTAGATTTTAAGAAAATAAATGACAAGACAAAATGAAAAGTAAAATAAATGAAACAAACTCGGGCTACCTCCCGAGAAGCGCTTAATTTATTAACGAGTCATTAGCTTGACTCGATCACCTTTTACTTTCACTTGTTGATGGCATAAAAGCCAATTTCGAACACTTCCGCATTTTCTTCATCTTCTTCATGATAATGCTTCAATCATTGTCCATTCACAATAAAATTGTTTGTTGGACCAATCAAATCCACATAACCGGACAAAAAACTCTTCTTAACCTCATAAGGACCCGTCCATTTCGACTTAAGCTTTGGTGCCTTGAGTTTGTACTTAGATTGAAACAACAACACCTTGTCACCGGCTTTAAACTCCTTCCTCTTGATCTTACTATCATGCCAAGCTTTTGTGCGCTCCTTGTATAGCATGGAGTTGTCATAAGCTTGCAACCGCATTTCATCCAACTGGTGCAACTGCAAAAACCTTTTCTCACCAGCCAAGATTAGATCCATATTACAATTTTGCAAAGCCCAATAGGCTTTGTGCTCAATCTCAACCGGGAGATGACAAGTTTTACCATAAAGAAGCTTATAAGGGGTAGTACCAATTGGAGTCTTGTAGGCGGTTTGAAACGCCCACAAGGCATCATCAAGCTTCTTAGCCCAAATTTTGGGGTTATCCTGCACGGTTTTCTCGAGAATCCTTTTTAAAGCCCTATTTGTGTTTTCCACTTGGCCGCTTGTTTGGGGGTGATAATAGGTAGAGAACCTATGGGTGACCCCATACCTATTTAAAACCTTAGCAAGCTGGTGATTCGCGAAATGGGACCCGCGATCACTAATTAAGGCCTTTGGTACACCAAAACGACTAAACAACTTTTTCAAGAATTCAATTACAACTTTAGCATCATTAGTCGGAAGAGCTTTAGCCTCGGCCCACTTGGACACAAAATCAACGGCTACCAAAATGTAAAGAAATTTATTCGATGGGGGAAAAGGACCCATAAAATCAATCCCCCATACATCAAAAACCTCACATACCTGTATCATTTGTTGAGGCATTTCGTTTCTCTTCGTGATATTACCTTGACCTTGACATGCGTCACAAACTTCTACCAAAGTCTTTGCTTCCCTGAAAATGGTAGACCAATAGAATCCTGCACCATATACTTTCTTACCCGTCACAGATGGTCCATAATGACCACCGGTAGGACCATGGTGGCATGCATCCAAAATCTCACGGGTGTCAGCACCGACAATACATCTCCGGATCATTCCATCTGTACACATTCTAAACAAATATGGATCCTCCCAAAAATAATGACGAATCTCAGAAAAGAATTTCTTCTTTTGTTGAGATGTCATGTCATTGGGAAGAATGTTAGCACCAAGATAATTAGCAATGTCTGCAAACCATGGTTCTTCTTCACCTTGCACCTGCATCAAATCTTCATCAGGAAAATAATCATTAATCCCATGCTCTTGTAACTCCTCAAGGTGAGGGTTTTCGAGCCTACTTAAGTGATCGGCAGCCACATTTTCCGCCCCCTTTTTATCCTTGATCTCTATGTCAAATTCTTGCAAGAGCAAGACCCAACGGATGAGACGGGGTTTGGCATCTTGTTTTGAAAACAAGTACCTTAATGCGGAATGGTCCGTGTAAACAATAGTTTTATTCAAAACCAAGTAAGGACGAAATTTGTCAAAAGCATACACAACGGCCAACAACTCCTTCTCAGTTACAATGTAATTTTGTTGGGCCGGATTCAAGGTCTTGCTAGCATAAGAAATGGGACGGAAATGTTTATCCTCCCTTTGGCCTAAAACGGCCCCTAAGGCATAGTCACTAGCATCACACATTAACTCAAAGGGTAATGACCAATCGGGTGAAATCATAATTGGTCAATTAATCAATTCTTTCTTTAACAAATTAAATGCGTTAAGACACTCATCATTAAACACAAATGGGATATCTTTTTCTAACAACTTGGTCATTGGTCGGGTTATCTTTGAAAAATCCTTTATGAACCTACGATAAAAACCGGCATGACCCAAAAAGCTTCTAATCGACTTGACATTAGTAGGTGGATGTAATTTAGCGATAACATCAATTTTTGCTTTATTAACCTCTAGACCCGCTTTAGAAACTTTATGTCCCAACACAATCCCTTCCTTCACCATGAAGTGACATTTTTCCCAATTCAAGACCAAGTGTGCCCTTTCACATCTTTCAAGCATTTTATCAAGACTTTCTAAACAACTCTCAAAAGAACTACCAAAAACAGAAAAATCATCCATGAAAACTTCCATGGAAGTTTCGATCATGTCTTGAAAAATGGAAATCATACATCTTTGAAAAGTTCCGGGGGCATTGCAAAGACCAAATGGCATCCTCCTATAAGTATAAGTGCCATAGGGACAAGTAAACGTGGTCTTTTCTTGGTCTTTGGGGTCAATGGGTATTTGGAAGTACCTGGAGAACCCATCCAAAAAGCAAAAATACTCGTTTCTGGCTAATCGTTCAAGCATTTGATCAATAAAGGGCAAGGGAAAGTGATCTTTTCGGGTTGCATCATTCAATTTCCGATAATCAATACATACCCTCCACCCGGTTCCAGTTCTAGTGGGAATCAATTCATTCCTTTCATTCAAAACTACGGTCATCCCACCCTTTTTCGGTACACAATGAACTATCTGAGTTGGGGAATATGATTCCCGCATCAAGCAATTTAATTATCTCTTTTTTAACCACATCTTTCATGTTCGGGTTCAATCTACGTTGCCTTTGCACAACCGGTTTAAAATCATCAATAAAATTTATGGTGTGCTTACAAAATTCTGGACTTATACCCGGAATATCGGAAATTTTCCATGCAAAGGCCTTTTTATGGGCCTTAAGGACGGTCATAAGTCTAGATTTTTCATCCTCCAAAATGAGGACGAAATGACAACGATTAAGTAAGACGTACCTTCAAGATATGCATATTCTAGATGGTCCGGAAGTGGCTTGAGTTCCAAATCAGTAGGAGGATTCTCCACCGAAGTTAGCACTCGTCTTCTATCATCAATGGTGATTTCTTCAAATGTTTCATCTTTCGGTGGCGTTCCATCAACACTCAACGCCATGATTTTCTGCACCATTTCATCAACCATTTCTTGTTCATCTTCACTACAAGTTAGAAATGCTTCATCTTCCTCCATATCCAAGAAATCCATAAGCTCCTTTTCTAAAGCATCTTCTGTAATAACACGATTTCTGCTAATGATTCGATCTCAACAATGGCGGTTCAAGTGTGTGTGTTCTTGGTGTGTTTAGTGTGTGTGATTTTCTAGAGAGTGAGAGAGACGATCTGTATGTGTTGTATGTGTAAAAATGGATAAAAGGCTTATTGGTTGTTATGATTTCTAATGTATTGAGGGTATTTATACTCTAATATTACAAATATCCTTATTGTCATATCTAACCCCTCAACATTAGAAATCATTTCACCATGTCTTAACAACAATTAAGTCTACTAGCTTAAATTATAATTTATCACTATTTTTGGATTTCTAACATTCTCCCCCTTAGTGATATATTGTAATGAATGAAGTACGTGTTATTTTGTCTTGTAGGAATTAAGTTGATGAGCCCGATGGTGAAGACAATTGGTGTGATTCGATCTCAACAATGGTGGTTCAAGTGTGTGTGTTCTTGGTGTGTTTAGTGTGTGTGATTTTCTAGAGAGAGAGAGAGAAACGATCTGTATGTGTTGTATGTGTAAAAATGGATAAAAGGCTTATTGGTTGTTATGATTTCTAATGTATTGAGGGTATTTATACTCTAATATTACAAATATCCTTATTGTCATATCTAAGCCCTCAACATTCGAAATCATTTTACCATGTCTTAACAACAATTAAGTCCACTAACTTAAATTACAATTTATCACTATTTTTGGATTTCTAACATCTTCTTCATCAACTACATCAATCCTGAAACAAGATTCATCACATGAGTAAGGATGCTTAAAAGCTCTATCAACATTAAAAACAACCCGGTCATCGTCAACCCCTAAGGAAATCTCCTTAGCTTTAACACGGATGATAGCATCCGCAGTCATGAGGAACGGTCGGCCAAGAATTAGAGGGACATTAATATCCGCCTCCATTTCAAGAACAACAAAATCTACCGGGAATATCATGTGACCTACCCTAATTTGCAAATTTTCTGCTATCCCCATGGGATATTGGAACGAACGATCTGCTAGCCTAATGCTCATGCGGGTAGGGGTCAAATCACCTAAGGACAATCTTTTGTAAACAGAATAAGGCCTTAAATTTATGCTAGCCCCTAGATCGGCTAATGCCTTATACAATATAGCACCAAAAGCACAAGAGATAAGAAAACTCCCTGGATCTTCCAACTTAGGAGGAATCTCATTCTTGATGATAGCTGACACCTCGACACTCATTACAGTTGTCTTCGCCTCTTCTAACTTCTTCTTATCCGAAATGAGATCTTTGAGAAACTTTGCATAGTTTGGCATAGCCGTAAGAAGATCAACTAGAGGAACAGTAATGTTAACATTTTGAATCAAATCAACAAACTTTTTAAAATTCTCCTTGATCTTCGCTTTCCTCAATCGTTGAGAAAAGGGTATCTTCGGCTCATACAGCTTAACCGGTGGTTTCTCAACAGTCTTGGATGGAACGGCCGGTGTCTTCACGGCTGGGTTCGGCTCCATATCAATCTCATCATCAACAACTTCATCGGTTTCACCCTGCACAAGAGGAGTAACATCATTAGGCAAGGGATTTGCAGAATTATAAGTGTTACCTGCTCTTGTTGTGATCGTGTTGACTTGCTCATTTCTAGCGTTCGGGTAGCTATACTTGGCTCCTGATCCTTGGCTATTCTACTGAGGCTTAGGATTCTGCTGAGTATTGCTCGGTAATGTATCAGGCTGCCTGGTTGATGTTCCTAGCCTTTCAAGCTTAGCCTCGATATCCTGAAATGTTGCTTGAGTACTCTTTGTACTCTGCTCCAGCTTATTAGCCAACCCGTCCAATCTAGAAGTCATAGCATCCCATTTAGAAGCCATCTTCTTGTTCAGTTCTTCGACCTTCTCATTGGTGGCTTTCCGAGCGCCAACCAAATCCTTCATGATCTCTTTTAATTCAGCATTCGCATTCAGCTGACTATTGAATCTGTTTCCACTAAACCAGAATTATTAGCATTATTAAATGAGGAAGAGGAAAAAGAAGTACCTGATAGCCGGTTCTGATAACCGGTATTCTGGTTGAAGTTCCCTTGCTGATTTTGCACATAATTAACTTCCTGGGTCGGCTTATCTGGGCAATCTTCTGAATAGTGCATGTCTCCACAGTAGTCACATCCATCAGCAATCACCTTCACGTCTCTTTCAATGCTTTTGAACCTCATGTCTTGATTGTCAAATCTCTCATTCATCTGCTTCGAGAGTGCTTTGACTTCAGCAACCAAACTGGACTCTTCACTACTTTCCAACTTTGCAACTGTCTTGCTTGCAGTTCTCCTACTCAAAAGTTCTTCACGACCAGAAAACTCTTTAGCCATGTCATCGAGGATTTTGTACCCCTCACTAGGTGTCACATTGTTCAAACTACCCCCGAATGCCCCGACAAGTTCCCTTCGAGTTCTCTTAAGCAAACCGTCATAAAAAATTTCAACCACTGCTTCCGTGTTCAAATTGTTTCCTGGACAGTTCCTGATCATCTCCTTATACCGTTTCCAAGCATCTACTACATCTTCCCCTGGATCTTGAGTGAATGACCGGATCTTGTTTTCCAACTGTCTTTGCGTCCTTATAGAATAAAACTCATCAATAAAACCAACACAAAGCTCATCCCAGGTGGTATACAAATCGTCTGGTTGTTCCTTGAGCCACGTCTTAACTTCTCCACATAAAGTGAGTGGAAAAAGCTCAAGATTCACATTATCATCCTGATTTGCGCCATAGTGGTAAAACCTACAAATTTTCTCAAACCTTTCTAGATGGCCGTACGGATCATTGTTGGTCACCCCGTCAAACTTCTCTTCCTCCACACTTTTCAAATGACTTCCCTTGAGAGAAAAGTTAACCCCGGTGGTTGGAAGGCGAATTGGAGTATAGTCGGTACATTTCTTCTTCGGTCACCATAAAGACGGTTGTTGGGGTTGACCGGTTGCTCTTGATCACCCATTCTCCTTGCTCTAACTGGTTGATTTACTCGAAGATTTGCTTGAGAAATTACTGTTGAATCTGGTTTATGTGTTTTATCCTGATTATCCTCTTCTTCTGAACTATCACCAGCTTTGAACAAACCACTACCTTCGGAGAATTTGGTACTTAAGTGAACTTCGAACGTTGAATCCTTCTTTGAGTAGTGTTGATCCAAGTCTACGTCCGGTTGGTCACGGTTTTCGGTTCCTGAATCTATTTTGTCGGTGTTTGAGGGCTCCGTGTTATTTGATCTTAGTAAGCGTCTTCTGGCTTTCCTGGGATCAGACCGAGGACTAAGCAAAGGTCTACCAGAGGCTCTTGTGTTCATCAACTAAAAAAGCTCCTGCACACGCACCACAAGAAATACCGTTAACCGCACCAGAAACTAACAAAAAAAACTAAAACAAAAATAAAATCTATCTGTTAAAAACAAATAACTTCCTCACAAATGAATGCAAGGAAGGATCGAATCACAAAACAAACAACTACTTAATTTAGGTTCCCGGCAGCGGCGCCAAAAACTTGATGTGTATTTTCTAGTTTTAAATTTATATCACGAAGTACCTAGTAATTGTTTACTACACACTTGCGGGAAGTGTACCCATTCGTATGCAATATAGTGACTTGGTAAGTACGAGGTCGAACACAAGGACTTATTAAGCAATTGTTACAATAAAGTGATTCAGATTAAAAGGGGGTTTTGTGGCCGAATTGCCACTTTGCAAGATTTAGTTGAAAAGTCAGTAATCCCGTAGGATTAATCGCAAGAGAATATTTTGTTGTTGAATTTCGAACAATAATTTAAAAGGACACCCACTTGGATCAGCTCACATGCCAATCATCGGGTCTAAACATTACTTGCATTTGTCGAATGACTCAAAAGATAGACAAGAGAACTTCCGTTATACTTGACACTTTAATTGCTCTAAATATAGTTATAGCTTCCGCGTTTAATTTCTATCCAAAAAAAATTAAGCATTAAGATCCTGAGTTGATTTTCACGATCTAACCTATGACAGCTTTCTTCCGAACTACTTATTTACCTAATCAGATTCCTCCATCATAGGTGTTTACACATTCAAAATGAATTTAATTGTTTAAAAATCTTTATCATTAGTTTCTTTCGAACTCCAACGACTTTAGGTTAATTATAGACCGATCAACCTTTTTCATAAATCAATTGACAATGACATAGATTTCTTTCGAACTTCTAATTACAATTATCAATCAATAAATATAAAAGACAAAACAATATTTAAACTCAAATAAACATGGATCTTCGATTAAACATAAAAACCTTGTTCAACGATTGCAAGTAACATTCAAAACGATCCTATGACATGTTCACTACCCAAGCGGGTGCAAATAGATTTAGCTACTCATAATTAAAAGAGAAGAACAATCAATAATATATAAAGACATATTGTACCGATTGATGTAATAAATCCAAAGAGTGCTAGAATCGTTAATGAATTGAAGAAATAAATCCGGATGTTTCTATGATCTTTAGAGGTGTTTGATCAGATGAAAATAGCCTCCAAAAACCCTAAAAAGCTCTAGAAAGTCGATATTAGGGTTTTGGTTTGAATTATTCTAAGTATTTATACTCTAAGCAAAAGTCTATTGTTTCCCGTCCAGCAGGTGCGGCGCACTTGTTGATGAGGTGCGGCGCACCATCTGATCATCCTTCACTTGAACAATGGGTGTGGCATACTCCTATATAGAACTTCCTCTCGGGTTCCTTGAGTGCGGCGCACCAATGTATAAGGTGCGGTGCACCATCTGTAAATCTTCTCCAATTCTTCAATTTTACTTCCAAGTGTTACTTGAGCCATCCGTAAGCACACTTTAGGCCTCCAATTGTCGTTTTCTTCAGTCTTATGCCATAATACCTGCTAATATCCTGAGAATACTAACAAACACCATAAACGCACCAAATGTATACAAAAACGACGCATAAAACATGCTAGAACAACTACATTCGTTGTGGGAAATGGGTATAAAATATGACACATAAGTAAGACAATTAGTAAAAGGGATTAGTATTTCAAAATGTAAACAAATTTACATGAATTGTTATAATATATAAAACTTGAATCTTGTGCATTGTATTTAACAAGCTTTCAAATCTTGTGCATTATATATATCCGAAGATATGTGGCAATCACATACGTTGCCACTTGTAAGTTTTTGATTGGTCGAATACATACATTGCACATGATTTAAAAGTTCATTACATACAATGCATAAGATCAAAGTTTAATACACACTATGACAATTCCTGTAAAATTGTTTACATTTTGAAATACTAATCCCTTAATAAAAACAAAGTATACATATGTATAATTACTTATTAAAGTAATAATAATCTTATTTAAAATGTAATTATCAATAGTAATAATTTTATTTAAAATGTAATTATTAATAGATAAACGTAAAAGGGAGTTCAATTTAAATACATAAAAATTGAACAAATTGGTTATTACTATTATTTATTTATTTTTGAAAAGTACTATTATTTATTTATTATCATTATTTCGTGATGTATCGAATAGTAATAATTAATTTATCAAAATTTTGATTTACTGATTAATATGACTAAATCTTTATTTGAATACTAACTAGTTTATAAACCCTATTATGATAACTTTTTATAAGCTTTTAAGTATATAATCTAAATATATAATCGTTACTAACGTTAATTATTTGCAAAGACAAAAAAGATATTATAAGAAGAAAGATAAATATTTAATATTATATTTAGCAAACGAATAAATCTACCCTCATGATTTATTTTCATTTCTTTTAAGTCACAAATTATTTATAGATTTTTGAAATATAAGAGTAGATTGAACCATTTTTAAAAATAAATTGGATTTAAAAACATTATTATAAAGTTGGATTTGAAGTAGAATATAAAGACACATTAAGATAAAAAAAAAAAAAAAAACAATTAAAATTTACAAAATAAATGATGTCATAATATTATATTTAGATGGAAAGTGTCAATTATAGAGAGTCATGGTTATGCAACATAGAAAAATCTTTAGAAAAGATTACTTAATATAAATACAATTATAATTATAATAATAAAAATAATAGTAATAATATAAAATTTAAAACATAAATATAAAATTTGAATAAGAAATTAAGATAAGATTTAGGGTAAGCGTAAAATATACATACAATCATCTTAATATATACTATAAGACAATTGAACTAATGACTTATTAACCAATCAAATCAATCAGTTTTATCAAATTGACTGTCGCTTATGTCATCATGTGGATAAACTATAAATTAAAAATCTTAATAATCATTATCCAAATATATTATTATATTAGTATTTATATTAACTTGTAAAAAAAGTCTCATTAATTTACACTTTTTTGTTTTCCATCAATAAATTACACTTTTTAGCCCTGAATACTTAATTTATATTTATTTTTAGCCATCAACTTGAGAGAATTTTATAAAAATTTACAATCATTTAATTATTAAATTTTTTTAAACATAATCTCAATAAAAAAAAAAGTACATAATTTTATCCTTTTTTATATATTAGCTATGTCTATTAATGTTTAAAGTTACAATTGTTACTCAAATATAGAGTCTTAATTGTTATCAAAGAATATGAAAACGATCATAATTGTTATCTAATTATCCTAGAACAGATGATTTGGAAATAAACCTATTCGTGTTATAGACCCGCATCATGATCAAATACATATACTTGAATGTCAATTACAGGATCACAAGTATGTTTATATTTTAATATTTACTTATCTTTCATAATAAAATCACATTATGAGTAAAATTGGTTTAAAAAAAATTCTATGATAGATAAATTATAATAGCGTGTGCCTTGTGGAATGATTACGACAAACAATTCAATCAATATGTCTTAGCTAATAATGAAAGTGACGAATCTGTGATTATGGTACTACAACTTGCAAAAGATTATAAGCTTTTATGACTTAAATGTATGAAAATCTAATATTGATAATATCATAAACCCCGTGTCCAGTGTTAGACACGGGTCCAAAATCTCGTTTAAACTGTACGCTGGGACTAAATACATATCAATTTTATTTTATATTAAGTAATTTCATAATAACTTTCTTATATATTAGTCTTTTCCATCCGTATTTAAATTAAATTACACTAAAAATGCAATTAAAATATTTTTTTAAGAAAAGTTAATTAAGGATAATACACCATATAAAAATACAAAATATTTGATTTAAATATAATTAATTAAGCAAAAATTCTAATTGTCATTTAAATAAAAGGTGTGAAATAAGATTTTTTTTATTATGTCTAAGTTATATATAAAAATGAAAAATATGAAGTTACACAGAAAAGGTGTGTTCTGCAAGAGACGTGTTACAAATGATTCGGCCGATGACTTTATGAAAAATGAAACGGTGGGTTGTTTTATAGTTTTATCTCTCACATTCTTTATTTTCTACCCCCATTATTTTCTCTCTATGGCTCCGAGATCAGGTTTCTCTTTCTACTCTCTCTCTACCCTCTGCTCTCTCCTTCCCCAACGGCTCTTTTTCCTGGATCCGACTAAGCGTTTTTGAGATCGAGATCAGGGTTTTTGAGATTGAGAGTTTGAGATTGAGATTATTCCTTTCGGGTTAAAGGTCCTACTTCGGTGGATCTAACCATATTTTTTTATCATTCTTGGGTCGGAGGTCCCTTCCACTTTGGTTTTTTTTATCATTCTTGGGTCGGAGGTCCCTTCCACTTTGGTGGATCTTGAAGCAGCCTCTCTCCCTTTGAGTAGAGGTAAGGTCTGTCTACCTCGTACCTCCCCGTACCCCGGCTTTGCCGGGATTGGGTACCGTTGCCGTTGCCATTATTTTTTCTCTATATAAACATTGAAAACCTAACCAAAAAACGGTTTCACGGAAGTTTTTATAGCGATGATGGTTATTAGGAAAGCTTTTTAACATTAATCATCCTCTTCTTCCATCTTCAACATATACTATCATTTTAGGTTTGGTTTCTCTATTTTATAAAAGCGAAGCCAATAATCTAAATCCAGATTTGCTTTAGATGAATAATGTGGTGTGATTTAGTACCTAGTATATGCATGCTCGTTCATTCAGCTATAACAACGATTTCATCATTGCTCTCTTCTTTATCCGATCAACTTTCTGCAGCCCACACAACCAACGAATCGATAATGGATAGATCTAGAGTGTTTTTTATTTGTTTGTTTTACTTTTTGTCATGTATGATATAAGGAAAAATAGCGACTTTACCTAAGCTTAGTATGTCACCTTAAAAAAATTTATAAATTATACATTTGAATTCGATAAACATATATAGCTTCTGAATTTTACATAACCTCTCCTGAATTTTACATAATCCAACTGCTTTACTTAGAATAGATACTGTATGTTTTACCTAGCATTTTCTCATGTAATATATAGATCTTTCTATTTTTTATATCAAATAAAATATGATATATGAGAAAATGATTCGTACTGTAAATTTTATTTAAGTTTAGGTACTGTCACTTTAACCTTTAAATTCAATAAACATATATAGCCCCCTGAATTTTACATAAACTTTTTCTGAATTTTACATAATCCCCCTACTTTACCTAAACTAGATATTGCATGTTGTATCTGACATCTGCAGATTTTAAACATAAATTTATACCACATGTGAGAGACATAGCACCCCTGTTGGGTACATCGTGCAGATACTAAGGCTCTTTTTTAAGCAGGTTGGTAACATATAGATGCAAAAGAATAAGTAGAAGACGACGTTGGGAAAAATAGTGATGGCGGCTGTGACTGTCCGGTTGAATTTCACCGGCGGCTTATTACCAAAGTTCATTTCCGGAGTATGTTACCGGCGTTTGGCACCGACAATTGTTGGTGTTTGTTAGATGCTTTTGTAGTTTTGTTATTGGCTGTTGTTCCTTGGGTTCCTTATGAAGGAGAAAAGTTAAAGAGAAACATTTTTTAAAAAAATTTAGATTTCAATTCCTTTTAAATTAAATACTACTGACAACATTTCAGTTCTTTCAAAACATTCTACGATCCAAAAGATCCCTTAATATCCTGAATATCCGTAATAAATAAGCAGGTTCATATCATAATCAAGGCTATAAGAAAAAGAAAAATAAAGGTAGGCTATATCACAAATATGCTATGATAAATAACACAAAGATAAGGAGGATTAGCAACATATACACAAGTCAGACTATCGGACTAACAAAAATCAGTAAGAACCTCAAAAAAGATGACAACAAAGGCAAACATTTTCATCTTATGTTCCCTTTCCACTTCTAATATAATGAGGTAATAACTAAGAGAAAAAAAAAAAGAGAAAAAATTACTTATACTTCTTCACCTACCCAATAATGAATTACAAATTACAAAAACCTACAAGAGGGCAAAAAAGGAACTGTACATAAGAATGGAAGAAGCCGCTGGATTCACCTGCCCAGAATGCTTCTTCATATAAACCATAACCATCTGGAATGGAATCTACGGCTACATTCTGAAAGTTAAGAGTCGTTATCGGTCCCACATAGCTTGGAAAATAGGCGGTCTCTGCTTCAACCAATGTACCAAGTCTTTATCTAAAGGAGTGTTGTTTAACAATGAATCTAACATCGGACTACCAAAAACATTTGGGCAGCTCTTGAAAGACCATATTTTGTCCTTTGGCCATGCTTTTTGGGGCTGCTTCTCCTGAAAAACACAATACAGCATGCACAAATTATAGACTTGAACATTTAAAGGATTTAGTAGCTTTTACCCAAACTAGAGGCGGAAATTAATTTAGATGGTTACGACATCCTAGACTTGCTTTAATAAAAGTATAGAGAACAGTTAAAAAGGAAAAACAAAATAAAATAAAAGTATTATAATATAATATTAATACTTAAACTCGACAAAACTGATTTATTCATGAAATCCAAAAGTATTGATAGGTCCTGACTCTTCTTAATCCAATCCATTTGACCCGTTTCCTGACCCGGGCATTTCACCACCTCTAATCCTGAATGACTTGGTGAATTGTGCAACAAATATAACAATAAATGCAAAGTAAGGAACGTAAAACTGACCATCCTAGAAAGCATGGATTTCACGGTTCTTGGGCCATAGACTCGTTGTGGTGATGGTTTTGGGCTTTTAGTATAGAACGATCCAACCTCCGGTAATGATAAGCAACCCCTGCCGGCTCGAATGAGATTAAAATCTGGCTCTGCATAAGCTTGGTTATGCCAAAAGATCAGCTGCCCTAAACAGTAGTTCTTAGCATATGTTTTGCGGTATTCATGTAATCCTGGTCCTAATTTCTCAGCAGACTTTGGTCCGAGGTCAAGAGGACTAATATAAACAGGCGGGGATACTATCGTCTTATACTCCTACAATATGGTTTAGAAACAAAATAAGAATATATCAAGTCAACAAACTTACTCAAACCTTTTAAACAATTAAACTCACCTTCACCCTAAAAAAGTGCTTTGTGTGAGCATAAATGTGTATCAAGTCAGCAGCAGCATCATGTCGACATTTTAATGAACACTGAAGGTTTCGGACCTCATCCCGCAACCTGAAAGATAAACATAATTCAATATTATATACAGTATAGGTATCCAATTCGACGTAATTACAAATGGCATCATTTAAGATGTATTTCATTTCAAAAATATTAAATGAGTAAAAAAAAAATAACTAAAAAGGTAAAGGAGAAACAGGTTGAAAATGGAAGTCTTTTTTATAAATCCAAATTCCTAAATCTTCTTGTTCAGAAGTTCGATATAAATTTTTTCTCATAATAATTAAAACAGTTATAGTTACTTGTAATAGCAAAAAGAACTTATGATGAAAAACAATATGGATCAACCCATCCTGTTATGACCAGTACTAGAGATGACCTATTTCAGCCAGATCCACTTAACCATTTAGCCAACCAAACCTGTTTTGGCAATTACCCAACCTGTCCATCTTGCCACCTTTATTCACAATTCCAATAGAAAGGGAGCTCCTTCAGATGAGGATTTAATAATTACCATAGCAAAGATTTTCGAAGGGCCACTTGCGTATCGTCAGAAGAAGATGGATCATGAGCACGAATGCTGGACCTCAGTTCATCCAGGTGTCCATCTTCAAGATGAGGTGTGATGCATTGAATAAGTTCATCAACAACTGATCCCTCACCTTTCCAAAGGTAAGAAGCCACTTCTTTGGGAGTAAGCTTCTCTAACAATGGTGGAGCTCTCTTTGGATCTCCAAAAATGTTTTTCATCACATATCTCACCTATTATCACAACAATTAGTATTTGCTTATAACGTATTACTGAAGTCAAGTCAAGAGCTATGTGAAAGAAAAGAGAGTTACCTTGTCCAGTGTAAGAGCCAAATTCTGAATCCGTTGATTGAATACACCCTCAGCCTGTCACGATCGATAATAAACGAGAGGCCATGAGCTAAGGGGGAAGAAAAATCTCTGAATAAAAACAACAGCTAATGTAAGCTGAGATACTATTAATTTACCTGGATTTCAGCCTCGTTTCTCTCAGTATCCATGCATATATCTGTAAAGTATTTCTTCTTCTCTTCCAAATTATGAGTTAGAATCACTTCTGGAAGCTTAGTTCTTTCAAAATGAATGAACCTTACCTAAAAGATAAATATATTATTAGAAACGAGTCCGAGCAACTCATGAGAATTCCACTCGTTAAAAACTTGAGGTGGTAGTATGCGCAGGCCAGACAGGTGGATAACGGGTCAAGATAAGTTTGGTTTAAAACAATTCAATTTTTCGCTTGGATCAAAGCAGGATGAGCAAGATTGGGTTCAACATGTTTGACATGTTCCCCTTTTAACTATGAACTTAATGAAACTAATTGACCAGTGTGAAGGACATTCAAAAGTAAACAAAATCACAACTTCCACTGACATAAGAGAGAGATCTAACCACACGAGCAGAATACGCAATAAGCCAATCAGGAAGCCCACTAAGCAAACAACTACCAAGTCCTGCTTTGCTCAGTTCAATATAGTCTTCCTCTGATACAGAATTTAATTCACATGCCTCTAGCATCATCTGATGTCGATTAAGAATTCCATGGGATTCTTTGAGGACCTAGAAGAAAGAAAACCACGAAAAAAAATAATTGTAAATAATCATTCTACACAAGGCATGTGAAGTGATGAAAGCTGTATGTAAAAAGTTAGAAAACAGTCATTCATGGAACATACTTTCTGGAAAGCCCCTTCACCAGTCAAATTTAGAAAGCTCCCACGGCAAACTTGGCTGCCACATAAACAAACAGATGCCTCGTATTCTTCCTTACTCTGCCAATTTCAAAAAGAGACATAAGTCGCATTATCATCTAAACAGATCACATTTTTGACAAATGAATACTATAATTAGGGCAGATACAGACCTCTGTAACAGAGTTATAATCGAAAGTAACTTCTTCTCCATATACGATAGGGCGTACGCTATATATCCCAATTTGATACTGACCGTCAACAGCAGTAACTCTGATCTCAAGATAAAGCAGGAAGACTGTAATCAGCACTTCTCCAGTAGCAAAATGACACAAAAATGACTTAAAGCATATGAACTTCAATTTGGGTGGGGACTATATAAACTTACTTTGCTTCACAGTTTGGTCTACAGGAATGACATATCCGGCTAGCATAGTTGGCTTTATGCATTGCATCAACAACCACCAAGTCATAACCATCTCCATCTCCCTGTAAGAAAAGTTACAAAATCAGTGAGCCATAAATATGGTGAACGACATTTCATTAAAATAAACAAATCAGGCTATTACCTTTGGCCTCTCAAGATAGATGTTATAGAACTCTGGTGCCGGTTCTTTACTGTCTTTTTGCAAAGCACGAATACCATCTTGTTTCTCAAACCACCTCCAAGCAGGATAAACCTAAAGAATATGACTTGTTTAGAAAAATAGAACATATTATTAATATTGAATAGTAGGAAAATGTGGTATAACTTATGGCATTCGTACCTCTCCTAAGAACTCCACAACAAAATCATCCTCACTAAAACCAGCTTCTTTGTTACAGACAACACCAAGCCCCTGGTACAAGAAATGAATGATGACAGAAACAACAAAGCTCAAACAACAATCCCAATAAGAATTCAGATAGTATTACAATAGCATAGAGGTAGCACTTTTAACCCATGTATTATGATAAGTCATTAAGTCATTGGTTGTAAACTCTCTCTAATGGGTCAAACAAAGAAAAATTAGCTGAAGGGAACAGATCAAATAGGTTGTAAGTTATCCAAATTGTACATTTCTTGCATATAGCTGTTGTATAAAAGGATTTAAATTTAATGTTGTCAAAAAAAAAATAATAATAAATGACCTAAGATGTTAGCCTATAATCCTCCTAAAGAAGTGGCTGGCAGAACAGTGCAAAATGAATAATAGAAGAGATAAGGGAAACGTGACAAGGACAAGGTTGTATACACATATCAATCTTATCTTTGGGAAGATGAATTAGGCTAATATTTTAAGAATATTAATCATTATCATTTAAACGATATTTTTTGGTCTCATAATTTACTTGATTAACATACCAACCTAAGTACCTAACCCAGTCCCAGCCATCTTCCCCATTTGAAATATTATAGAATATATAAGGAGATACCTTTCTATAAGCAACATAATTGTCATCAGGACGGCTACTCATAGCCTTCAGCATATACTGACAAAGTTCTGATGTTCGTGTGTCTTGGTCTTCTTTTGCATTTTTAAGAATATCCTCGAGAACTTGCTTCAATGGATATTTCATAGGGGTATTACCAGTGCCCGTGAATGATCTGACTTGCTTATTCAAGGTACGGAGGAGCACATCTTCAATAAACACATGTTTATCCAAAAGATGCCAATCGGATTCCTCTGGCATGGAATCTAACAGAAGATTATGGGTATATGGATCTATGCCATAAACTTCCTGTTCTATCACTTCATCTCCAAGTTGCTTTCTAGGTTTATAATGTTTTACTTCAGGAAAATCCATGTCAGATTCCTCATTTCCGTTCTTTTGAGCAATGAGCTTCTCAGAATAGTCTTCAGGTAATGTAACTTGCATTTTCCTTTGCACACTTTCATGGTCTGTTACAATAACGTAGTGATCAATTACTTCATATTTCCTAGTAACTGGGGGAACAAGGCTCGCTTTTGTCATACGAGCACCCCATTCACGATCATCAGTCCAGGAATCGAATCCATCATCTGGACTGACACAACCATCCATTCTCAAGTCCCCTGGCCCGCTTTCTGATCGAGTTTCAAAGTCACTATTTGTACCAGAGGAGCTACTCTCACTATCTGTCTCTGTTTCTTCTGAAGACCGTGAACGATCATCAGATGTATCACTTCCAGAATCCATGGCTTTTCTGTTCAACTTGGATAGACGCCTTTTAATTTCGCGATCAGATGCATAATATCCAGGTTCAGTACCTCCATTGATAAATGACCCGCTACTTCTACCCGTGTACTTTCTTTCTCTATTGACCTTCTTTGACTTTGAGGAAGCGGAACTGAACCCTGGAGGCGAGTCATCTTTCCAATTCTTCATCATCGCATCTTTCTCGATGGAAAATTTAGAACGATCTTCTAAACTTGTGGCAAGGCGAATAAACAAGTTGATGATCCGATTCATATCTCTGGCATCACCCTTATTTTTCACCCTGGGGTCAAGTGTTTCGGAATAGTGAATATATAAAATTCAAAGAGTATACACAGAAAATAATAAATAAATTAAAAAGGACCTACTTTATCGCTTCCCGGCACATTCGTCTGATATCATCTTTTACAGAGCCCAAACCCCGACCAGCATAGTAACCACTTCTTATTTTACTCTCAATTTCAGCAACCTGGGCATCAAAAAACAAACGCAAAATCAGTTTTAGTGATAGCCAAGTGTCCGCAAAAGAAGCGTAATGTAAGGCAGTGATGTTTACTTTTGGAATGAAGAATTCAAACGTATTCTCCTTCATGATGTCCTTCAGACCAAGAGCTAGGAAATCTTTCATCCTCTTGTAACCATTTTCAGAGTTCTTCATTGCTAAACGCCTCAACTGAGCATCTCTAGATAGCATAGATGATGATTTTCTGGCATCAAAAACTTTAGAACGTTTGTACAAACTTCTTCTAAATAACTGATTTGATGCATCTCTCTTATCCAGACTTTCAAAATAATCTCTAAGCCCACTGGAATCTTCCACATGACTATCATAAGTTCTTCTGTCAGTCAATTGATGATTCCTAATTGTTGACTGTAAAGTCCGGGTCTTGACCCATATGATATTCGGAAAAATACGAGCCAAATCTTCAAATTGGCTGCAACCTCTAATATCTACTGATGATATACAAGGTAGCAATCTCAAAATTTCTTCAAGCATGTTAGAAGTTATTTCCGTGCACCCACGTAGAATTAAGGAAGTAACTTTCTCTTTATTATATCCATTCTGCAAAGAAAGAGAAGCTATAATTAAGATCACGGGCTAAACAAATACTTAAAAATAATGATGATATTAATGGAAAAGGGAAAAAGAAAGAAAGAAAAACATCAAGGACCAGAAGAGAAGATCAACCAACCATTATGTTGCGGATGATTGAGTCCGTGCAATTTGTGACTGAAGACAAGTCAGCTTGTCTAGAGATATCCTTGTAGAATGCTACAACAGATCTCCAGTGCTTACATGTCGAATTGGCATAAACAAGCGATTTTAGATCAGTTCTAAGGAAATGAAAAACTCTTGCCAGCACCTGTCCATCTAATTGTCCCCAGTTTTCATTCTCCGTCACAGAACCCATGCTTTTATCTTTGAAAAATGTAGCATCACTGCATAAATCTTCAAATGGAACTTCATGCTTTTCCAAGGCAGATGCATCATCTAATGTGTAGTCCCCATTGACTCCATCGTCCATAATCCAGGCTCTTTTGTTAGCTTGATCTGTGTGCACAAAGATCATATTATGTATTGAATAAATATGTAAAACTTATAGAGAAAAATAAACATCCAGGAAATATGCAATACATTGTCCAACATTTAGATCAAAAATATCAAATGGATTGTGAGGTAGACCAGTGAATAACTTCAGGATCACCACAAAATCTATGGACTACTGGGTCATCTCAAAACGGAAACTTGGGTACAATATTGTTCTTAGGAACAACTTTTCAGTGATCATTACATAGTATGGAAGTGTGGACAAAAAAAAACAGTACCTGTTTTTAAATATAAATTAGTAACTGTGGTGCAAGTGATTGACTGACTGGAATTAAACCAAGAAAATAAAAACACTAGACTAACATAGATGGCTATAAGGGAGAGACAAATCCAGCTGAGATTTGAAAGAGTTCTTAATAATACCTGAACTTGTGAATTTGCTAGTGAAGACTGAATTATACATGTTCTTCTCTATTTCTTTCCTTGGCTGTCTCAGGTTGATCCATGGGTCCAAAACCTCATTTATGGCTGCAGCAAACTCCCGACTTTTATACGATTTCATTATTAATTCATGAAGCTTTCCTCGAGTATAACCAATAAACTGGGGATGCAAACTGTTGAAGAGACTAGAGCTTGCATGTGTTCCACTGTGTACCACAGCTGTTGTTTCCAAACCTGAGGCTCCCGATGCACCACTAGAGTTCTCATTATCAATCAATTTTGTTCCATCTGATATAGAGGTAACCGGAACCCACAGTTTATCAAATTTTCTGAAAACACTACTATGCTTCTGAATGATACCTTGATCAGCCAAGACCTGAATTTCCGAAGATGACAATGGGCCCCGCTCATGACCAGCACCATCAAGATAAAACCATTCACCAAGATGTAATTGCAGGTCATCTTTGGTTGAAAGATGATCTTTTGGCATACTAACGGGCATGATGCTCTTTGAGGAGACATGTTGATGGCCATGTTCATTAGTACTTTTCCTTCGAGATACACTTTCCTCAGATGATCTTTTAGAATCACTAGCCGAACCGTAACGATGACTAGGCTTCGTCGAGTATCTTTCCTTTCCTCTACTTTTCGTGCGAGGTTCAGATACGAATGAACCATGGTCCTTAACGACGCACGTGTTTATCCTGATCACTGGAAGCATCATTCCTTTGACTCCCCTTAAACCAAAATATTTGGTTTGACTTGACCTGTAGTCAGTTGACTCGTCCGATGGGTTAAAACCCCAATAAGGAAGATCTAGTCGTCTACCATGAGACGAGTGATACAACTCATCTTTTTGATGCCTACGAGGGTCTTCATGCCCAGACTTTGGCATCTGACAGAGAGCATAGCCATCATTAAGGACAAACTTCTTTTTCACAAATCCATCCTGAGCAGCCTCACCAATCCTCTTCCAGTCCCCACCTTTGCAAGACAACTGACTGGAAAACCAGTCACCAAGATCTTCAGATTCATATGAATAATCCTTGTCAGAAGGTGCAGATCCAGTTGGCCTTATATCTGAAACTTCGTTCCATGGAAACTCGGGGTGACAAGATATGTCATCAATCATTTTCAGACAATCATGATCCCCAACCACACTTTGATAAAATGTGCCACCTGTGATTAAGCAAGCAAGACACTTATAAGAGTCACTTCCACATCATCAACTCCAATTTTTATGGGGGGTTTTAGTATTTTACATGTATAGATTGGTTACACAACTTTTCAAATTGTCCTATATATGCATCGTTAGGTATTTGGAAATTTGAACATCAAAAGCTTTTGGTAAATTCAATCATATCATATAGTATTTTCTTTGTGGAACAAAAAAAGTAAAATAAGCTTATATGATGCAATATAAATATAATATGAGCAAATGGAAGCCCTTTTTGAATCTCAAGAAATATTATAATAATAATACTAAATATACCACAAATAGATCAACCTGATCGAAAGAAGAGAAAAAAGAAAACTATCTTCGATGGTGAAACTTAAGATTCAGTATAGGCAGCTAATGGTTAACTGGGCTGCGAGGCTAAGCAATGGGAGGTACAAAAACTAAGATTCAACATACACTGTTAATAACATACACCTGGTTTAATTGACACGCTCGCAATGTTGAATCGGTGTCAAATAGTTACAGAAACTTCTTTTATTTTGGGTAAATGGATTTTACCCTGATTCACTTTATACATACCAACAAATTAAGTTCTAGCAGAATGGCTAAATACCAAACCGACTATTACAAAAAATGCTCATGAAAATGCAACTGCCCCTATCTCCAAGACACCGAGTACAAACCACTCGTGTCTACCTATGAATGTAACATAACGACTAGCTACAGTTTAAACAAGCCTATTACATTGTTTGAATTACTGCAGTTGGTGACTTCCAAGTGTCCATAAACTCTTCAACAAGGCTATTGATACTCCATACCAAATGCGACTATACAATGGTAGAATTCCTATATGCCGTTATATTTTAGAGTTGTTTCCCGAAACCAACATAACTATAAGAATATTACTTTATTGGCGCTCAATGCATATAATTCTTTGGGAGAAATATGAATCTTTAAATAGTATTAATATAATTGTTGCCAGTAGATGCATACAGATGTCCAGCTATGCAGTTTTCAAGTAAACATGGAAAATGAAAACAAAGCAAGTATAGATCTAATCCAGGTAAAATCACGGTATCATTAGACATACATAACCGCTCATATGACCTATGATATAACATGATCATGTGAATCCAAATGTAAAGCATATCACTATCTGCAACGTGTAAGGCTCTCTTTTAAAGTATTACTTTTCTTCCCGTTTGAGTTTAATAGTTAAAAATTTTAAAACTTTACATGAGAAATTTTAAAACTTTACATTAGAAATTCACTTGCATATATATTCCTCGAGGAAACAAGGAAAGATGACAGCTAGAGATAAACTTGACAAAATTCAACCATCTAAATAAATCATAATATCTGCATAACAATGATGACATTGCATTTGAGATGGCAACTAATGAGCAGAATTCGCTTCCTTTAAGGGAGTGAATATCAAAAACAATATAGTACCTTCGGGATACTCCCCTCTTTGTAGCTCACCATGGGCAAATGTCATTTTTAGCACTTCTGCGAAAAATTAAATTTCAGATTGATGAATACAAAATAAAGATAAGAATAAAAAATCAATATATATAACTACCTCACAAAATCTCCTAAAATTAACTGATAATTAACGGTATCTGAAAAGAAGAAAAAAGAAAAGAAAAACACAATTACCAGCTACTGTCTCAAGTTCTCTGCCAGGAATACTGGGAAAACCATCAAAAAGTGATTTAACTCTTTCATCGATTCGAAGATCTTCTTGAGACTCTATATCATGACCTGTTTCTGAAGAAATGTCCAATTCGACTGCCTTATTAGTCGGAAGGAACTCACCCGCCTCTACTAACAAATTTCCAGGAGCTTCTGGGGGACTGGCCAGCTCAGTAGTGACACCGTCAACAAAGCTGCAAGGGAAATTAGCCGTCACTAAAGGAGAAACTGCATTTTCAACAGTTACCCATCTTTGACTGTCCAGGTGTTTAATCAAGTGATCTGAAACAAGGAAACCTTCCTCCACAAGAATCTTTAGGTCACATAATCTAGATGGTCCCTGTTCCACACCCAGATGATCCAAGTAAAACCATTTTCCACTTGTTGACACTGATGTCTCTGCTTCAGAAGCATGTGGCGGAGTATCACATATATCCATGTCTTCTTCCATTGAAAGCAGTTCCTCATTAGCAGCAGCAGCTCCATTGACTTCCTGGACATGCTTCAAGTCTTCTCTGTAACTACTCTTTTCAACAGATCCATCACAAGTATCCGAAGCGACTCGTATTTCAGATTCTTTAGCCAAGATTTGTGTCTCTTTTCCACTAGGATTCACTTTCTCTTCTTGGCTTCTACTCTCATAATGACTCTTCCTTTTTTCACTAGACCCAGTCTTTCGATTCCCCTCCCGGTAATTATTAGACCTACCACGATTATGTGGTGAGGATTCCGTTAAACTTGGAGTTCGCTCCCTACGGTCATAACCACGAGCTTGCTCGTGTGGTGATCGTTCAGAATAGCTAGGGCTCCGGTTTCTGTAATCATAATGACGATTTCTACCGTAAGGTGACCTATCACGACGAACTGGGCTCCTGTGGTCATGATCACGATACTCGTTCTGGCGAGGCCGATCATGTGGGGACCGTTCAGAAGGACGTGGACTGCTATTATACCTGTCATAAGCTGGCCGAGAAGACAATGGAGACTCACAGTTCCTTGAGGAGTACCTTTCGGATGCAATACTCCGAACATTAGCAGAATTCTTGTAAGAGTGATCCGTGGTGTACGTCACCCTGCTGCCATCATCAGAAAGTCTCCTGCTTTTATACGGTGTGTAATCATTAAACTCACCATGGTATTTCCTGTCACTGTTATCAGTATGAACATTATTCCGTTTCAAACGATTCCCCAACGGAAATTCCCTTCCATGAGTTTTACCATTGCTGAATTCATTCCCATCCTCATCTACAATCTTTGATACAGCCCTCACAGGTCTTTCTCTACTGTTGTTATTATTACTTTCCCACCTTGCAGCCTTCTTACTACTAGTAACATACCCCTGGTTCCCATTTCTGTGGCCCGTCTCTTTTTCACCAAAATACTTACTTGCAGAGGGTGTCCTGCCATGTTCCGGTTTACGCCTTGCAGCCTTCTTCTTACTAGCATTATACTGATTGCCCTGCTGCCATCTATCCGGAATAAACTCACCTTTCTCCACCTCATCTTTACCACCTCCGTATTCAGACCCATCATAATCCCTCCTCCTATTATTACCACTCGAATACTCTCCTTTCCGCCACTTTCCAGGAACAAACTCTCCCTTTTCGACGTCCCCTTTCCGCCACCTATCGGTATAAAACTCACCCTTTTCTACCTCACTCCGAATCTCATACCTCCTATGTGAAGAAGCTTTCTCAGAAACATATTCCTCCTCTTCCATATCCCATGTACCCAATTCACCTTCTTCAACCTCATCCTTATTGTTAATATTACTATGCCAGTTCCCGTTACCATTCGCAGCGAAATCGTCATCTTCGTCTATATAATTCTCATTATCATTATCTTCACTACTATAATTATCATTATTATTACTATCATAACTATTAAACCTATCTCTTCTACTACTATTACTACTCGCAAACTTCATTTTGCTCTTCATAATCACCACTTTCTTATCTTCATTACTACGAAATGTCTCCAGCCGCAACGAAGAAGCAACACATGCAACACCTCCATCTCCCATGGAAATTCTTTCAAACAAATTTATTTCTTTTATTCACCAGGACTCTCTATACTCATACTTGTATATCTTTCTTCAACTGAAAACCTCCCTGCAAATTAATAATACAAAATTAATCAATATTCAATCCTAAACACAAATGTAGGGTTTTGGTACATATATTATATATACATATGCCATATACATATATATGTAGACCAAATTGAAAGCGAAAAAAAGTCAAAATAAGTCAAAATTGGAAACCCTAACAAACGCACGAGCACGAATTCGCTGGATCGGAACGTAACGAATCTTCACTAGGTTTTATTTGAGAGTTGATTGAATAGATCGATTAAGAAAAAGATATAAAGATATGTGTGTTTATATATGTATATATATATGTATATGTATACGTAATTATATAGGCAGAGAGAGAGAGAGGGAGCTAAAGATTAAATCTGTGTTTTTGAAACAAAAAGAAAATGATTTGAGAGTTGCGGTGAGGGAGACGAACACAAAATTAGATTATATAAATAAATAAATAAAAGTTAGAAGTTTTTTTCTCTACTTATTTTGTTTTTTTGGTTGGAATGACAGAAGTATTATTTATGAGTTTAACCCCTTTGGTCTTTTTATCTACATTCATCACCAAATATACATAGACTTAGAAAGGAATTCGTATTGGTATCATACCTTTTCATAATTTTACCATTAAATATTCATTTAAAAATTAAATTTTATATGAAAATTAGAAAATTGACCTAAACACATTGTGATCCGAATTGAACATGATATGTTTTAATTATGTTTTAAAAAAACACAATTTGTTTTTATTGTGTAATCTAAAACACATTGTGTTACGTTTTAAATGATAGAATCGTCTTTTTCATCTTCTTTTTAAATATATGGATACTTGCAACTATATATACACACACATATATATATATAAAACAAAAGCCAAACAAATATATAAAAAAAAAAAAAAAAGAAAGAAAGAAAAGTCATCAGTGGCCCCACTAATACTCTCTCTCTCTCTATCCGTCTTCACCCATCGACTGGTGGATGGCCGTTAATGAATAGCCCGTCGACGAGGGGGCTGTGAACCTCTTCCTCATCGAAGAGGTTGTGGATGGGGGGTCGATGAACATGTTATCACCAGCCTAACAAGCAAAGTTTTTGACATTCAAAAAAGGAGTTAAATGAAATAATGGTCTATGTGGTTTTCCAATTTTCGTATCGAAAGTCTCTCCGTAATATTCTTATGACGTGTTTAGTTGTAGAAAACATCTTTGTTTTCCATTTTTATTTTACAAGAAAACATGGATAACAAAAAAAAACCTTCAAATTAAAGTTTTCCAAAAATATTTTCCAAGAAAACATAAAACAATGTTTTCCAAATTTTAATAGAATATTAGAAAAAACTTTTTATTGTTTTCCAATTAATATATTTTCAATTTTCTAAGTTTTTAAAACCTTAAATTATATTAACTCTCCCCCTAAGTCCGCGTCCATGAACATTGCTGATTCTAACATAGATCATACTTCATGTATCGTATTGTAATATTCTATGGAAGCAAGTGTTTTTTCAAGTTGCATCAACAATGTTCATAGCACTTAATCCAAGTTAAAGATGAGCATTGAAGATAAAAGACCAAGCTGGGAGTAAAAGTTAGCTTGGGATTACAAGTCAACTTGGAAGCACTTAGAAGAAAGTTTAGACAATTGGCTCAATTTGTGTCCGATAATCAAGTGTAGATCCAACCTGGAATCAAGATAAAGATGAATGGTGACTAGGCACGATCCTAGGATCCAGGTTGGCGGTTTGGATTACATATGTGTGTTCAAACTCTTATTGGCTGAAAGAAGACACGTGACAATATTTGGGGACCATAAGTACTATGAATGGGCAAGATCAAATATTCCTTCTAACCTGCCTGCTCTGATACCACTTATAAGTCCCAACTACGAATAGATAAGTGATGAAGACACCTCTATGTCAATGGTGAGTGTACTTTGCAACACTTTCACTTAATCTAGATGTGACCAGTTTAGAGTGAACAGTGTACCAGGTTAACTGGAGTTAGTCTTATTAAGGTGACAAGTCGAATAAGTAAATACAATGCAATAATGTAAAGTATAAGTAAAGTAAATTGGTGAGACAATATGTAATTTTTCAAGTGTATTTTATTTATTGATTGTTAAATAAAATACAAGGTTCAGTTTTCCTTGAACTTGGCCAGTTTTCCTTCTCTTGGCAACAGATGAAATTGGCTGCTTATCCTCTAAATCAAGGTTCAGTCTTTCTTCAACATTTTCCTTGAACTTGATAAGGTTCTGCAATGCATATTCCCAACCTTTTTCAACTTTGTTTTTGTGTTGCTTCTTCTCCAACAAGCTTAGCATCTCCACATGCTCTGAATGACCATACTGATAGACATCAAGGTTCTCAGTTGTTCTTTTGGGTCCACCAAAGTATTGAATCTTAACCACTAAATGTTTGGCACCAGGTTTAATCGAAACCTTCACATTAGTGATCTTACCTTTATTGTGCCTTCGACGCTGTACATCAGATAAGTATGTGCGAGCCTCTGATTCATTGGTCAGCTTGATCTTGCTCGTGCTCAGTTTGTGAGTAGCAGCTCGAATGTCTTCAGTTGTGGGTTCAGATGGTTCTACCCAAGTCCTCAGGTTTGCATCTCTTGACAAAGCTTTTTGTTTTCTTCCCTTGGACTTGGGTGGATTCAATACATGTTTGACTACTTTCTTTACTTGTTCAGTTCTTTTGAGAATCCCTTCAATTCGTGTCTTCTTAGCCCTTTCGACTGATACGTTTAAGCATCATAATCAGCTTCATCATCCCTATAATGTTTATCCAGTTCAACCTCCAGCATTTCTCTCAAGGCATTAACAATCTTTGGATCTTCTTTGATCTTTATATATTCCGTCAGTTGTATGCCAAGAAGTTGTGCATCAGTGGTCTCAACAAGAATAGGAGAGAGAGTTTTCCTTGATTCAAACTGGTTAGCTTTCATTTGTTTCTTTCTCTCCTTAATGACATACCCAATTCTTGCCAGCTTCTGGCTTTCACTTTCGGTTACTGGAGGCAACTGATCAACATTTCCAGTTTCTAACATTGGTGCATCAGTGGCCAGCTTTAGAGAATCATCAGTGGCAATTGCATTCCCTTTGTCAACATTCCCCCTATCAACTACATCCTCAAACTGTTCAATATGTCCACCAGCTTCAGTACTGGTGGCAACAACAACCTGACTAGCATCAGTGCTAGTCTCAGATCTTACCACTATTTCTTTCCCAGATCTTAGAGTTTCAACCGGCTTGGGTGCAAGAACAGATCTTTCCCCCTTGGCAGCATCTAGTCCTTTGCGAATGGCTTCAAAATCTGAGGGACTAGATGGTAAGCGACCTAGAGGCTGCCACAACTCCATGTTCTTGCACTCCTTGAAGACTCCACAAACTATGCGAACTGTCCTCCAAAGATGGTTGATTTCTTGTGACTGAACCAAAACATTGTCATTTGTTTCGTTTTGGCTAGCCTGAATTGCTTTAAATACGTTCAAGTCATCTGGGGAGAGCCCAGTTGCAGTCACTTCCTTCACAACTTCCTTTTCCTTGACAGCTTCAGTTGTCAATTTGTCAATAGCAGTGGTGTGATCAGATTTCTTGCTGGCCAGTGTATCAAGACTGCACCTCAACTGATTGATCTTAGATGTAATTGGGGTGAGATCAACCTGGGGCGCTGCAGTCTTGGTGATCTCAGATATCACCTTTTCTATCAAATTTTGTTCTCGTGCAGCCAAGGTATCTTCGATTTTCTGACCAACTGAAGAGGCCAACTGGTTGCCAAGCTCAACTACATCCAGACCAGGTTTTTCAACATGGACTTTAACCTGTCTTTCCAATTCTTTCAACTCAACCTCTGATGATCTGACAGTGTTGCTTAGCAGGTTGGTGATGGATGTATGTACCTTAGATTGAGTGAGGTCAAAAGCTTCTTTTAAAGAAGTAGCCAGTGTGTTGCAGCTGATGACCAACTCGTTGAGCTTTTGAAATACCAAGTCCTCATTGACTGAGAACTTATTGATCCCCAAATCAACCACCTTAACATTTGTCATGTGATCCTTGTGGTATTTGGAGAGGGACTTGGCATTCTTGTCCAATTTCTTTTGAATATCCTCCACCCTTGTTAATAGGTTTGAGATATCAGCCTGGAAAGACACGAACTGGCTGTCCAGTGACGGAGGGGAAGGTGCCACTAGACCTTCTTGAAATGCAACAAACACAACTGGAGGAGGTACAGTAAGTAATGGTTCTCCGGTTGTTGTTGCACCAGCTGAAGGAATAGGAGGGGTTGTAGAAAGAAAGGGAAGAGATTCAAATTGTCGTTCATGCTGAGAATGCTCAGGTGTGAACGACGGCGATGGTGGAGCTAGAATGTGTCTATTTCTAGGCACATTCTTAAAGGAAAGTAACTGGCGAGAGGCGAATTGTGGAATTTCTTGTAAGGTGGGGAAGTTAAGTGATGAAACTGAAACTTGATGATCTAGGGGTTGACCAGGAAAGGAAGGGAGCTGATCATGTACAGAGGCATAAACCATTTCCTGGTCAGATTCTGTCTCAGATGAGTCCGAAGACTCAAGCTGAAACTCACCCTCATCTATGCCTAGATCCATAAATGTTGGGGGTGGCTGAACAAGTTGTTCAGACTCCTGATGACCAGTTTGAGTTTCCTCAATGGTTTCATCAGTTCTAGGATCCGTTGCCGAAGCATCTTCTCCCTGGAAAGAGGTCACTGGAGCCTCAACTACAACTGCTCTTTCCTCAGTTGCAATATCATGGGCTTTAGATTCTGCAACCACGATCACTGGCTGTGACTGGCCAGATGTAGCAAGTTCCGATTTGTTCCTTTGATTCTTAGTCGACCTTCTTGCCTTTGGAACAACCTGGATACCTGTTGGGAGATCTCCAGGTTCTGCAACAGTCACAATACCAGCAGACGAACTGGTGGGTCCCTCATTATTTTGAGGCCCGCCCAGTTGTCTTTCTGACTCACCTAGTCGTAGTGCATCAGTTTTAGAGAATGCCAGCAACATTCTCGGAGCAATCTGGACCTCATCAGATGTGGACACAAGGTTGTCCAGATTCCTCAACAATTCTGGCACAGAGTATAAAGATTGTGTATTTTTGTATTCTTCTCTGCCCAGAATTAGCTTAAAACAAAGAGATAGAAATCGCGAGAAGGGTATGCAGGGACCCCTGTTACCTTTCAACTTGAAGACAAGGCTTCTGAACAATATGTTCGCGAAATCTACCCTCAATCCATTCCACAAGCAGTATGCCATCTCTGCTTGAAAGGAGTTGATCTGGTCCAAACCACCAGAACTCCCACCCAAACTTTCAACCAAGTAGACCATAAGGTACTTCCAGGATGGAGAGAGACCTTTCATAGTCATGGGTCCCTTGGTTCGTAACACTCCCTTCTCCATTACTTCCTCGTTTCCCATATCAAGAAGCACCCGGCGAAAATTGATGTTCTGGGAGATTACAACTGGAGATTTACCTTGTCTCCAGTAGTTGAGGTTAAGGGCATCCCTCAACGTATCAGTAGAGATGGTACACGAGACTGGCCCATCCTTTAAAGTGAAGGAAATGGATGAGCAGTCATCTGAAATGGTGGCCGTATACCAGAACTCACATAAGTAGTCATGATATAACTTATGTGGGTTCAAAGAAAAACAATCGCCAAGGGGAGAATTACGAAGAAAAGATTGGATTCTCCAAATGAGTGAATCGGCATATTGTTGCCCTTTCAAGGAAGCCAATGGGTTGTTAGGATTTAATTTAATCAATTTAGGATTTGGACAACCCACGGCTGGATGAGTGTTCTCAGATGGAACATACTCAACTGAGAGCAAGTTAACATCACGAGAACGAGAAGAAGATGAAGATTTAGGAGCCATTTAATTTGATTGGAAACTGAAAATGAGAATTTTGGAATTAGGGTTCTTGATTTATTGAAAAGAGAGAGAAAGGAAGCGATTTTGATGATTGAAGAGTAAATGAAGGAATTTTTGTGCGAAGTAAATGATAAATGATTTTGGTGGGGGTATATATAGTCAATAAAATATTACCAACATATATACGAAAAGATATTTTAATCCCCAAATTTTCGAAATCGTTTATAAATTTGATTTTTAGAAAATTTGAAATTCAAAAACATTTAATACCTTCCATCAAGCATTTAATGCTATGACAGCTGGTATTCCCACGCACCCATTAACTTCAACAATCCCCATAAAAAGTGCATTCTTTTTCAACAAAAAGTCTTGACACGTAAGACATGTCAGGTGACGGTTGTGAGTGTGTTACAAACACTCGAGTACCATCACGTGTCACAAGTATTGACCAAGTAAAACATAACGTTATGGAATCTGGTTGACCACCAGTTTAAGACAAGACCAAACTAGCATACTGAGAAGATTTTCCAAATGCCAGTTTCAACTAAGAGATTCACCAGTTGCATTTTTCAATATAAAAAAGAATTTTAATTGGAAAAGTATTTTGAGTCTTTCCCCCTAAAAATGTGATCCATTTGATCAAGTATTGGTCTTTGAGTACATCAAGGAGTTCAATCTCCAACCAATCAAGGATCACCTGGACCATCCTCAACTTGAGGGCCTCTCTAGTCTAATAAGGATTTAACATACCTAGTTCACTGATGAGATGTTTAAAAGTTTTCTCATCAAGAGGCTTCGTAAAAACATCAGCTAACTATTTATCAGTTGGGATGAAATGAATTTCAATGTCTCCTTTCATAACATGATCACGAATGAAGTGATACCTGATGTCAATGTGCTTTGTCTTTGAGTGCATCACCGGGTTGTGAGATATAGCAATTGCACTGGTGTTGTCACAAAAGATTGGGGTTCTTGTATATTTCATACCATAATCAAGTAACTGGTTTTTGATCCAAAGAATTTGGGCACAAACACTAGCCGCAGAAATGTACTATGCCTCAGCAGTTGACATTGAGACCGAAGTCTGCTTCTTACTAGTCCAACTCACCAATTTTCCCCCTAGAAAGTGACAACCACCAGTTGTTGACTTTCTATCTATCTTACACCCTGCATGATCTGAATCTGAATAACCCATTAGATATAACCCTGAGCCTTTGGGATACTAAAGACCAAGGCTAGGGCACCCTTTCAGGTACCTGAAAATGCACTTAACAACATGAAAATGTGATTCTTTTGGGTTAGCCTGAAATCTGGCACATAAACATGTTGCAAACATTATATCTGGTTGACTTGCAGTTAAATACATCAGTGAACCAACCATTCCACGATATTCCTTTTGGTCCACTGGTTTTCCATTTAGGTCCGAATCCAAATTTAAAGGAGCTGCAATGGGTGTGTTTTTTGATGGGACTGAAACAAATTTGTATTTTCTTAACAAATCTTTGACATATTTTTCTTGGTTAATAAAAATGTCATCTATGGTTTGTTTAATTTTTAAACCTAAGAAAAATGTTAATTCACCCATTAAACTCATTTCATACTCAGTTGACATGATTTTAGAAAACTTTTCACATATTGCATCATCAGTTGACCCAAATATAATATCATCAACATAAATTTGTACCAACAAGATATTACCTTTTTCTTCCAAAATAAACAAGGTATTATCTATTGCACCTCGTTGAAAACCATTTTTAAGAAGATGTTTAGTTAAAGTGTCATACCAGGCTCTTGGGGCTTGACGAAGACCATACAAAGCTTTGTTCAGTCTGTATACCTAGTGAGGATGCTTCTCATTAAAAAAACCTGGTGTTTGCTTAACATACACTTCTTCTTCCAATGTTCCATTCAGAAACGCACTTTTGACATCCATCTGGAAGACTTTAAATTGCAAATGAGCAGCATAAGCCAAGAATATTCTAATGGCTTCAAGTCTTGCAACTGGAGCAAAAGTTTCATCAAAATCAACACCCTCTGCTTGACAATAACCCTTGGCAACCAATCTAGCTTTGTTCCTAATAACGTTGCCATCTTCATCCATCTTGTTTCGGTAGACCCACCTCGTACCAATGGGTTCTTTCTTTAACCCTGGAGGACAAGGAACAAGTTCCCAAACATTGTTCTTTTCGAACTGGTTGAGCTCTTCTTGCATAGCCTCAACCCAGCTTGGATATGCCAAAGCCTCGTCAATCTTCTTCGATTCAATCAGTGATAAGAAGGTGACGTTCAAGCATTGTTCACTTGTGGCTCTTTTAGTCTGAACCCCACTATCTGGATTTCCAATAATTTGCTCAATTGGATGAGCTGAAGTCCATTTAGTGTATTGACTAGGTTGATATAGCACAACATCAGTGCAAGTCACCTGACGATCTTCAACAGTTGTAGCAACTGGAGGGGGATCAGCCCAAACTACTTCAACTTCATCATCAGTGTCAACTTGAGTGTTAACATGATTTTCTTCAAACAAAGGTATATCTTGAAGGACTGGAGAGGTTTGGACTGATTCTGATGTTGTTGTCGCACTTACATCTGATCCAATCACCAGTTTAAGTGGTAAATTAAAACTGATGGAGGGATAGAATGAAGTGTCACTGGAGCTTTTCTTCTGTGCAACTGGTTCCAAGTCTTGGTGATTGGAAACATCTTTTGGTGTAGAAACTGATTGATGAACTTGATCAGATACACCAAAATCAACTAGGACAACTGGAGATAAATCCAGGCTTGGTCGTTTATTGATTGCTTCGTTTGATTCATCGAATGTGACATAAATTGTCTCATGTACCTTTTGGAGTCTATAATTATAAACTATATAGGCCTTTCTTATATCTGAATAACCCACAACCCTTGTCAGCTTTTGCATCAAACTTTCCAAACTGACTGGAATCGTTAAGAATATAAAGTGGACAACCAAATACATGGAAATAACCAATATTTGGTTTACGATTCCTGAGGACTTCACAGGCAGTCTTCCTATGTCTCTTGACATAAACTGACCGATTCTGGGTATGGCAGGCAGTAGCCACATCTTCAGCCCAAAAGCTGGTTGGAAGACCTGATTCAGATAACATACTTCTTGCAGCTTCAATCAATGTGCGATTCTTTCTTTCAACAACACCATTTTGCTCTAGAGAACGAGCTGAAGAGAAGTTTTGAGAAATGCAGTGTCATTGCAGAATGATTCCAATTCTTTATTTATAAATTCTGTACCATTATCACTTTGCAACTAACACACTTTCTTGGTATACTTGAGCTCAATTCTTTTGATGGGAGAGATGATTTCACCAGGTGAATCACTTTTTGATTTGATGAATACCACCCAACAGTATCTGGTGTATTAATCAACCACAACTAAAGTGTATCTCTTACCAGCTTTAGTTTGAACGTTTACTGGACCAAAGAGATCCATATGTAACATGTGAAGAGGTTCAGTGATACTGAAGTTTTGCCTGGTCTTGAAACTCGCTCTTTTCTTCTTGCCTATCTCACACCCTGGACATGGCTTTTCCTTTTTGAAGGAAATTAAAGGTATCCCATCCACCAGTTGTTTTCTTGACAACTTATTGATATTTTTGAAATTAAGGTGGGATAACCTTTTGTGCCATAACCAATTGGTGCCCTCATCAGCTTTTGCATAAAACAATGCTCTTTTGGAGCTGGTTCCATGTCCATAATGTACACATTTCCTTTTCTTGGTGCAATCATAACCACCTTCCAATCCTTGTTAAATATGGTACCTTGAGCAATATCGAACAATACCTTATATCCATCATCACAAAGTTGACTAACAATTATCAGGTTGTATTTCAAACCATTGACAAATGCAACCTTTGTGAACTGGACTTGTCCATTGTCAATAACACCATATCCTTCAGTTTTCCCACTTCTATCATTACCAATTGTCACTGTCGGTCCATCTTGGACAGTGAACTCTTCCAGCAGGGGCTTACATCCGGTCATAGTCCGGCCAGCAGCGCTATCCAGATACCAGATATTCTTTTTTCGATCGCCCTGCACGCCCAAGTAGATAATTAGTTATTTTTGTGAACCCATCTTTTCTTAATGGGTCCACCAGACTTCTCTTGAAAAGTCTCAACAGATTGACTTGGGTTGGAACTGGAGGCTGAAACTGGAGGATTATTTCCAGTTTCAGGAGTAAAAACAATTGGTTTGATGGGAACAACAACCTCTTTTTTCTTTTCAGATTTTGCTCCTTTCTGAGCTGATTGTTTTTGTTTTTGTTTTGAAGGAGGGGTTTTAACAACTTGTTTTGCAACTGAAGAAAACGAAGCTCCTTCCAAATTTTTGATTCTGGCAGTACAACTTTGTACTTGCCTTGATAAACTTTGGAGTTGACTCTCCAGTTTCAACAAACATTTATTTTCATCAGGCTGCTGAACCTTGGACTTGGGTTCAGCGGAATTTTTAGCCTTGGGAGTATTGGGCTCTTTGGACTTTTGAGGCAAAGGAACATCACCAGCTTCCTTTTTAAGTGGAGCTTTAGCCTTTTTTGCTCCAGTTTTGACCTCAACAGGGGTGGTCTCAATGGATTCAGATTTGGCAGTGTTAGAAGAGTCATATGGAGTCTCAACTCTAACTGATTTAGGCATCTAGTGAATCAAAGGTAAAACAGCTGCCATCTGGAGATCACCAGATTTCCAGGCAGTTTCTTGAGCATCAATGGTTTTAGAAAATGCATCATAATTTTTACCAGATGCTTGTACCCAAGATTTGATAACCATGTGTTCTTTTTCAAGATCATATTTTAATTTTTGGTTATCTATTTCCAATGCCTCAATTTTCAAATCTGATTCCTTAAAAGCCAACTGGACACTTTGTAAATCATTAAATTGATTTTTCATGTTATTTAGCTCAGTTAAAACAGTTTCAAGATATCTCTCACAATCAGTTCTTATTGTTTCAACAAATAATAAATCATCATTTAATGATTCAGCAATGTCCAGTTTCAGTTCTGTATCCAACTCAACATCATGATCTCTTACCTTCTTTAAAATGATGTCCACCCATCTTCCAGAAACAACATCATCTTTCACCACTGGTTGTTGATTTTCTAATGCCATAAAACACACATCTCTAATCTCTTCATCATCATCAGATGAGTCATCAGAGAGTTCCCATTTCCCTTCAGTTTGAGCCATCATACACTTGTTCTTTTCCTTCTCTTTTTCTTGTTCAAGAGACATGAGGGCAATCTGGGCCTTAAGCTTCTTATATTTGGCCTTATAATCATCAGATTTAACAAAGTTTGGGATAGTGGGACCAGTTTGGTTGTTCATCTGACTAGATCTGCATTCCTTCATGAAATGACCTTTCTTACCACACTTATATCAGGTAAGATTGGCCTTATCCAGAGAGTTAGAACTAGAAGCATTATTGGACCCATTAAATCGATTAGATTTATGCTTAAACTTGTTAAAGGTTTTAGCAATCATGGCGACCAGATCATCATCGTCAGTTTCCTCACAACCATCACTGAGATCAGTGGTAAGGCCAAAGTTCAGTAAGTTGTTTAACATCTCCTTCATAGAATGTGACTGGACATTCTCAGCAGACATGAAGGCAACACAAGGTTGCCCAGTTAAGCTGGCGACCTTGGAACTCTGAGCATGGTTTAAAGCATCTTGCTCAACCAATAACCTTGCAGCATTGTTATCTTCAGTGAATCTGAAGGCTCCATAGAGGGAAGCAAAAGTATGGTTGTGCAAGGTCTTACCTTGTCTTAAGACAAGAACCATGTGTGCCCATTTGGATGGCAAGATATCACAAAATTTCTCAAGAAGAATATCTTTATCCTTCTCCACTCCCAAGCCTCTAAGTTGATTAATTAGGCTAGTAAATCTGGTGTAAGTACCAGTTAAACTCTCATTAGGAAGGGCAAAGAAGGATTCATACTTCTTATTTAATGCAACCTTTCTGGTGGCAATGGTGTCATTTCCTCCTTCAAACTGGAGAACTAATTCATCCCACATGGATTTGGCACTGGGAAACAACACAAGTGTTGGAATTAGTTCCTCAGGGACAGCAGCAAGGATCATGTTTTCAGTCTGGTATCAAGGTCAACCAGTCTGCGATCCTCATCAGACCAATGTTCTTCTGACTTTTCCCTGGTGCCCCTTCTCCCAGTTGGGTCTAGAAGAGGACTAACACCACTGCACATGGGTATATATGGTCCATCCTTGAGGATTTTCAACATATACCTCTCTATCCCACCAAAATGCAAAAGCATTCTAGCCTTCCATGTACCAAAAGTCTCACTGCTCCCATCGAATTTGGGAACAGGAGTGTTAGAGTAATGTACATGGACGTGGCTTGCTCCAGGTGTAGGAGGAGGATGAGGGTTGGTATTTAAAGAGTAGTAAAATTAATATTCTGATTAGTTTCATTTTAGGGACCGGAACCATTCTCACCTTCAGCAGACATCTTAGCAGACCTAGGTTATAGAATTGATACAATTCAACCTGCCTGCTCTGATACCACTTATAAGTCCCAACTACGAATAGATAAGTGCTGAAGACATCTCTATGTCAATGGTGAGTGTACTTTGCAACACTTTCACTTAATCTGGACGTGACCAGTTTAGAATGAACAGTGTACCAGGTTAACTGGAGTTAGTCTTATTAAGGTGACAAGTCGAATAAGTAAATACAATGCAATAATGTAAAGTATAAGTAAAGTAAATTGGTGAGACAATATGTAATTTTTCAAGTGTATTTTATTTGTTGATTGTTAAATAAAATACAAGGTTGTTGTGGAACCAAGATAATACATGAATGTAAATATCCTAACAACCTATGAAATACAATTAATCTATACTTGGAAATTCTCTTGACAATCGAAACACTTAGAGTTATGAAATGTTCCTTTTTGCGATTGAAAGAATATTGCACAAGTTCACCAACAATATTGCAGAATGTATGTATTTGCAAAGTTGATAAAATGCTTGGGCAAGGACCTCTATTTATAGTCGAAGGTTGAGCATTGGGATCTCAACTTCGACGTACAAATATGGTTGACAGCACACAAAAGTATTAGTAAATAATTCTTTGTGTGTGTGCTAAATAAAGTAAGACAAAAGGTTACTTTATTCAATCACTCTACATCTTTGCACTTTTATCCACAGACAAGATTATTATCCGGGTAAAAGAATGTAGTGTAAAAGGTCCTCCTCGTAATCAGTGTAAAGCTTTGTAAAGGCATTTACACTGGAGGATCTCTAGTTGATTAATCTGATAGAAAGTCAACTGGGCTTCGCTGCCATTGCCTTTCTCTTTCTTCCACTTGTTATCTTTGACTTCAACTGGAATGTCTTCAGATTGTTGTTCTTCAGATCTCAACTGGAGGAAGTCGTCAGTTGCATAAACTGTACATTGGAACTGGACCTCAAATATTTCGGACAATTCTTCATGCTCTCCAGATGCAACTGGAGAGATCCAGTTTTCAGCAAAACTGGACCTAACAAGAATGAACTTGACTAGATCCTTGCTATTTTTATTTAAGTAAAGCATTATGTCTTCTTATGTTGATAATGGCTCTTCCACTAGACCACCCATGTTTGATAAAGATGATTTCAACGGGTGGAAAGGTCGGATGTCTTTGTTCCTTGAATCCATTGATAACAATATGCCTAAAATCCTTTCAGATGGTTCTTACATACAAAGTCAAACTTTTGTGGTTGATGTTGTTGTCAGAGATGGTCAACCGACTAATCCAACCACACTTAAATCTACTGTGAAGGACAAGACAAATTGGGGGGATGAAGATATGAGACTACCAGACTGGCAAACTTGGATGTAAATGCAAAAAGTTTTATTGTCCAAGATGCGCCCAAAGATATTTACCATTATATTAAAATGTGCTCAATTGCAATGAAAATGTGGGAAACATTGACTATCATGTTTGAGGGATGTTTAACTTCCATAGAATCCATCATAACAACTTTAACCTGGAAGTATGAGAGGTTCTTCTCGTTAAGGAATGATTCCTTAACTGACACTCATACCTGATTCAATGCATTGGTTAATGATTTAGCTGCAGTAGGAATAGTTAAGAAAAATGATTTTTAAAGAGTAAATTTTTTTACTCTCTACCTCCTAAATGGAATAACTATATTTCTCTGTTAAATTGAGTCCCATTTACAAGGAACTTGATCTCCCCAGACTCATTAGTTTACTTCATAACCAAGAGTGTTCAGAGGCTAAAAATTTGATTGCTATGGGTGATTCTTATAGTCAGCCTGGTACTACACTTGTTGCATCCATGAGTGAACATCCTAGCTCAAGAAGTAATGAGATCATTCCTTGTGCCAATGATGCAGTTCCCGTTATTCTAATAATAAATTTGTTTCTTCAGAATATGAAGTAGCCATGTTGGCTGAAAGGATCAGGAGAATATCTTTTGGCAAATTTAAAGGAAAAGGAAAGGTTGTCCAAGCTGATAAGACCAATAAGCCATTTGACATGTTCAAAGTCATTTGTTACAAGTGTGGCAAGTCTGGACATATGACAAATGACTGTAGATCTAAATGGTCATCTCAAGCTGAGACATCCAAAGGTATTACAAAAAAATAATTTTTATCATATTGTGTGTCTACCCGTGTTACAAAAATTCTACTTTAGCAATCTATTAACCAATCAAAATATATTATACCCAATATTTAAGATGATTAACATAAGTTAGCGATGATTTTTACATAATTCTATAATTCTTAAATTAATAATTTTTCTGTTTTAATTTTATCTCTCTATATATAAGAATCCTTATTTTCAAGCGATGATGTGACATGCCTTTTGTGTCAACATGTCAATTTTTTCCTAGGAGGCGTTATTACGTTGATCATCTACTAAAACTTGACAAATCATATCCCAATAACTATAAAACAACCCCTAAATTCAATTGTAAAAAAGTAATGACCCTTGGATAAAAAACAAAATTAAATTATAGCCTTTGTATTGCCTTGATGACTTCAATTACCATTTTTAGATTTATTTATTTACTAAATTAATAAATAACATTTATGTTTACATTTTTTTTAATTAAATTTATAACATTACATCTTTATAATAACATTGCCTTTATGATAATTCCACTTTCTAAATACTTTGTATTTACAATCATATATTTAAAGTTTAAAGAAATTAATATTTTATTAATAAAATAAACATAAACATTTTTAATATTCTTTGAAAAATGAGAAAAGTAATTCAAAGGGTTGAAAACATTATAATATTATTTTTTCGCTTAATATGTTGGTAAACATATCTAATTAATTACGAGTGTATCTTACATAATTACACTGGTGAAAGACAATCTCGATTTTACTCAAGATCTTAAGTTCGATTCTTAAGGATGACAAATCTTGGGGATTTTTTCTCTGAATACTTGTAACGGCCCATGGTGAATATTTCGTTGTCTAGTGCAAGGTTTCACCATTATACGGTGAGCCGATGAAATTTACCTGATGTCGTATATCGACCGAATGTTAGAAAAAAAACATACAATGATAGTTGTATCTACTTCATGGTATTAAAAAAAATTAGTATTGAACGTAATCATGTATACCCAATGCATATTTCTAAAACATATGTAAATACCTAAGATTAGAAAAGATTTTTAATACAGTTTGTCTTAATATTACCTAATCCTCGTATAGATTCTTCAAACAACTTTATTACAAAGTATATTATCGATGTAGGGAAAGGTTATATTAGGAACCTCAAAAATTACAGAAACTTTTAGGAACCTTCTTTAAATTAAACTAGATTATCACCCGCATAATACATGAAGATATATATAATTAATGACATGTTAAATTTTTATATTATCATAAGTTGACAAATATTTAATCAGGTAAGATACAACTAAAAAACATGAATTTATATTAGTGGTCGTTTAGATTACCAGACAGTAAAAAAATGGATACATCATCTATTAGAGAGCTTTTTAAGTAAGGTTTTCGTTTCTTTAAATGTCTTCATTCATCAGGATATGTTTGCATTGTCATTGTACTTGTGATTTAATGTTTTGCTCAAATAACATAGTTATACACTAAAATTACTAAGCAATTTATTATCAATCTATATATCGCATGTTTGTGTTAATCTAACTTAAAATTATGCATAATATCATTGCAATTTTCTTACAATTATTTTTCTAGTATATAATTGTGATAGCTTACTATAGACTCTATATTTGTTTTTTAGTTTTTCAGTAAAAATGCCGGTTTAACATCCGATCCAGTTTTCAAAACATTGTTTTATTAAAAACTTTATATGATGAGAATCCTATATATTTGTTATTATGAGTAACATATAACTAATTACATATATTTACCTGCGTATTACACAGGAAAATAATCTAGTAATCCATATAGCAGTCAAATGAGCATTTGTTTTTATTAATAATAAATCGCAAAAAAAAAAAGTCATAAGCAAGATTAGAAATCACAATCTCCAGCTTTTAATTTCAAACACAAACCATGTCTAATAAGTTGTACTTTTTGTCAACACATAATAGATATTCGGTCTAAAATTCCACATAAACTAGTTTTAAAAAATTTATCTTACCAAAAATTTTTAATATTAAATATATCAAATTTATAAAATTTTCCGTCTTAATTTATTATTATTATTTTTTTTTTGCATAATTCTTTTTAAAAATCATCATGATAGAAATATAAAGATAAAGATTACTCATACTTTTATGAACATACATGTTAAAAAAAAAATAAGTATAATTTTAACAAAATTAAAAGAATATAAGTTCGATAATATATATTATGTTTAGTACGAAGATAGATAAATATGGAAACATAATTTATACAGTGGTATCTTTGTTTTTATATCCTTCCATATTGAATTTTAGTTGCTCGTATTAAATAATCAATATGTACTTTTTAGTAATAAAATAATTTATTTATTTGACAAATTTGATTCAATTACTATTACGGTAGATCTAAACTACGTCTTTTTTTTAACGTCTAACTATTTTACTCCTACTCCTAATCCTAAATTACATGTATATCTGAAAACCAGGACTTTTAAAAAATCCCTATTAATCCATCCTAAATTACACGCTAGAGAGTCTTCTCACTCAATACCATGTAGGAAAAAACCCCCTAATAGTCCGCCCAAAGGCAAAACAACATATTAGGGAAAAACTATCTCTAAGACTCAAACCTAGGTATTCCTAAATCCAAGTCCTCACATAGGGACTTCTTTTATCATTTGGTTATTAACTCATTGTTTATTAAAATAATAACTAACTTATATAGTTCAATTCAAATAAGAAATATATGTTGTCTCATCCATATAACTATAAGGGTACTCACGCAAAACGATAACACAGCGACAGTGTGATGGTGGGGGTGCCAGCTGATGATGATGTTGATGACTGGTGAAAATTCCTTACAGAATGCTTAGAAATTATAACTAGTATTATAAGTTGGAAAACTCATCGTAATTACTCACATTGATCAATATAGAAATGCTCAAGTTGAGCTTAACTAGACTTTTGTACTTGAATATATTAACGTCTAGTTTATGATATGTAATCATTTACATCAAATTTTATAATTTTTTTTTATTGTATATCGTTTAGAGAAATCAATAAAAAATAAGATATAAACGTGCAATGTACGAGGTGTAACTAGTTAATTAATAGTTCACTAATTAATATCGATTTTCATTTACGTGTATCATAACTTTATCTTTTAACGAGGGTTTAAGACCCATGCAATGCACGGCAAAAATGAAAGATAATTAATTTCGTTGAGCAACTAATCGTTTTTCACATGCTTTACAAAAATTCAAATGATACATACAATATCAAAACATCCATAATCACATAGGATACACATAAGTAGCTTTAAACTTATAATTAAAATAGCTTAAACTATTTAAACTCAATATAAGCGTATAAATTGTTACTATTTGAGTAATTACCACTTATGGAAGAGAGTCAAATATCATCAAACACCATAGTTTAGTAATAATATATATATACGGTATATTTGCATGATAAGAAACCAGATAATATATAGACAATGTTTTATTAAACGTGGAAAGGAAACCATAACCGTAAAAAACAACCAACATGTTGATTGTTACTTTCTTTTGGACATGGAACTCCATGTTAAGTTTATTAATTAAATGCATTAATCCCGTCATTTATCTGCTCCACGGTGTGATTAATCCCATTATACGTATGGTATTTATAAGGCTTCTGTGTATTTTCATATAGCATAACTCATTAACAAAAATACATGCCAAGTATTCATGCTGTCATTAATTATAAAATGATTATAGAGAATAGTTTGTTCAAGAGTTCAACATCATAAACAACATCAAATTAAAAGCTTTAGGTTATTGATGTTAAAATTAAAGAATCATTAAAAAGAGAGATACATGTTGGTTTAACATTGATGCAAGCTAGAACTCTACTTTTATATTAGATATATAAATAGATATAGATATAGATATAGATAAAGATAGATAGATATATAGATTCGATAATCAATCTCAAATATTCTTTTTAGCACATAGAAGACATACATGTTTTGTTGTTTTTCAATTAGCCTTTTATTGTTTTTTTGATTTTTTTTCCCTATTGTTCCTTTATGAGTTTAAAGTTGTTGCTCGTATTTTTTGATTTTGGCATATAGTCTTTTAGTTTTTTTTTTTTTTTTTTTTTTTGACTTCGAAAGGGTCGAAGCCAGTTTTTTTTCCATGTAATGTGATACAATAGGTTCCGTTCAATCGCGTTTGTATATCATGTTGTTTAGGATTGTCCTCATCTATGTGGATAGCATCTCAATCATAACCCATCTGTCGATACCGTTTAACAACATTAACTTCCGTATATATATATATATATATATAATAGAGATCAAATGAGAAGGTAATTTAAGGAGAGAGAGAAATTTCGTTAGGTAGATCACCCCATCACTAATCACCCCTTATGACCTATCACTCCCACCAGCCATTTTTCCAGAATTCATGGCTAGAAAAGTCCTTGGTGGTCTCCCATCACCACTGGGATTGGACATATATATATATATATATATATATATATATATAATCTCCCCTTATTAATATACTTAAGGGCAAAGTCTGTACCGTACCTTTACATGTATAACTCACTAATTTGGGTTAGAAATTTATTTTTTTTATTTTTAATTTTTTTTATGGATTGGTAATTAAAGAAAGAAGAAAAAAAATGAAAAAAACAAGCTTAAAAAAAAGAACCTTCTCCCCGTTTGTTACTTAAGAACATTCTCTCTGAATATCTAATAAATTGGGTGAGTTATTTTGAGAACTCATATAAAAAAAAAGAACTCAAGAAGCATTCTGTACCACACATTCTTTTTCTCTTTCTCTTTCTTTTTCTCTCTCTTCAATTAAATAATAAAATTCACCCAAATCATTCAAAATGCTTTATCTCACAAACCGTAAATCGTTAGACGAAACAAAAAATATGGGTAGTCTTAAAATTCTGTCCTCTTTCATTAGAGACTCAATTCGATATACTTTTGACAATTTTTTAATTTTCGTTTTCTTTTTTGTAATTACACATAACTAACACGTGTGTAGGTTGAACAAAAATTATGATTCGGAACGGGCTTCGCCCTTAAGGATATTCATAAACCAAAGCTAGTGGAGGTGATAGGTCATTGAGGGTGATAAGTCATAGGGTGATAGGTCATAGGGGGTGACCGGTGATGGGTGATCTACCTAACGGATTCCGCCATGGACTGACGGGCGCCGCCCTTAGCCACCATGGCTCCGCCATTGATTGACGGGTTCTGCCCTTAACCTTCATTGGTGTGTACATATGTTCATTTACTAATTTACATGTGAAAACAATGATCCTACACATGTGTAGGTACACAAGTATAAGAGAAAAAAACGAAAATTAAAAAGTCGTAAAAAGTATATTGAATTGGATCTTTAATGAAAGAGGACGAATTTTTAAGACTACCCATGCTTTTTGTTTCGTCTAACGATTTACGGTTTGTGAGATAGAGCATTTTGAATTATTTGGGTGAATTTTATTATTTAATTGAAGAGAGAGAAAGAGAGAAAAAATGTGTGGTCCAAAGTGATTCTTGAGTTCTTTTTTATTTGTGGGTTTTTAAATAACCCTTCCTCTCTAATATATATATATATAGAGGACTCGAGAACCATTCTCGACCACACATTCTTTCTCTCTTTTTCTATCTTTAATTAAATAATAAAATTTACCCAAATCATTCAAAATGCTTTATCTCACAAACCGTAAATCGTTAGACGAAACAAAAAGCATGGGTAGTCTTAAAACTTCGTCCTCTTTCATTAGAGATCCAATTCGATATACTTTTAACGACTTTTTAATGTTCGTTTCTTTTTTGGTACTTACACATAACTTATACATGTGTAGGTTGAACAAAATTATGATTCGGAGCGGGCTTCGCCCTTAATGATATTCATAAACCAAAGCTGGTGGGGGTAATAGGTCATTAAGGGTGATAGGTCATAGTGTGATAGGTCATAGAGGGTGATAGGTCATAGGGGGTGACCGGTGATGGGTGATCTACCTAACAGGCTCCACCCTAAGTCGCTATGGTTCTGCCATGGACTGACAGGCTCCGCCCTTGGCCACCATGGCTCCGCCATGGATTGACGGGCTCCGCCTTTATCCTTCATTGTTGTGTACATATGTTCATTTTATTAATTTACATGTGAAACAATGTTCCTACACATGTGTAGGTATACAAGTACAAGAGGAAAAAAACAAAAATTAAAAAGTTATCAAAAGTATATCGAATTGGATCTCTAATGAAAGATGATGAAATTTTTAGACTACCCATGCTTTTTGTTTCGTCTAACTATTTACGGTTTGTGAGATATAACATTTTGAATGATTTAGATGAATTTTGTTATTTGATTAAGGAGAGAGAAAGAGAGTAAAAATGTGTGGTCCGGAATGGTTCTTGAGTTCTTTTCTATTTGTGGGTTTTTAAATAATTCTTCCTATATATATATATATATATATATGTAAAAGTTAAATTAGGGACTCCTTATTTTAGGGGCCATTAGGGCACTTCTCAATCATTTATTTTTCATCATCTCCGACCACCACCACCACCACCACCACACCAACATCTCCGATCACCACCATAGTCCTCCAGCGATGGCGACCACCGCCACCACGACTTACACATGCGTAAGTTATACAACCACCATCATCTCCGACCACCATCATGATCCTTCGACGACGGTAACCACCGCCACCACACCTTACACATATGTAAGGTACACCTTACACATGTGTAAGTTACATGTCCCTAATGGTCTCTAAAATAAGGAGTTTCTAATATAACCCAACCCTATATATATATATATATATATATTACCTCAATATACTTTATAGAACTATAAAAGTAAAATTATAGCATTTTTGTTTTATGTATGTAATGAACCACCATATAGTGGTTGCTAAGGTGAGGTTTTTTAGTCATCTACCATAATGGAGACAATTCTTCAATAGAATCTCAATTACAAAATCAAAGTTTCACATATTTTTATTCTAAAAGGTAGTGGATCCAATTAGGTAGTATGTGGAGCTTGAACTATGCATGTTTGAGATGAAACCCAAGACTCAAGAAAACCCCCTAATAGTCCACTCTTACGCATGTAGGAAGTTAGATTCGAACCCTGTCAATATGTAAGTATTACATTTTTTGAATTGAATTTAATTACGCTTTTTTATATTTAAATTTGTTGATTTAATTACGCTTTTTATATCTTAAGACCATAATTTCTCCGTGTGCATAACATTAGTTACAATCCAATATATACCATACTAGTGTTCAGACACGTCCAACGGACGAGTAGTTTTAAAATATATTAATCAAATCTTAAAAAACTGGAATTCAAGTATATTAAATAGATATCAAATAAAAATAAATTTCTTTAAAAAAAACATAAAAGGAATCAAATAAGTCAAAAAGTTGAAGAAATATGTCTATAATTAGAACGGAAATTAATTAATTGAAAACATGTATTCAAAAATAGAGAATTCGTAATATGAACTATATAAAGTAAATGACTTATGTGAAGTTCAAATCGTCACAGATCGATTTGGAAGACTTCTTTGTAAACTACGTTCATTGTACAATTGGTTGGGCGTCCATCTTCATCACAAATTTTGTTATATCTAAACTTAAGACAAACACAAACAACAATTTTAGATTATAATTACGAAAACTAAAGAAGAAAACATATGAAAATTAATTTCATATAAATATTGAATCTAGTTAACCCCTTTTTTTTTAACTTTAGTTTAAAAAAAAATTTTTAAACTAAAGAAGGAAATATATGAAAATTAACTCCATATGAATATTGAATCTAGTTAACCTCTTTTTTTTTTCAACTTTAGTTAAAAAAAAAATAAAACTAAAGAAGGAAACATATGAAAATTATCTCTATATAAATATTGAATCTAGTTAACCTTTTTTTTTTCAACTTTAGTTAAATTTTTTTTTTTTTAGTTTGTTATATCTAAACTTAAGACAAATACAAACAACAACTTTTAATTATTTGTTATATCTAAATTGGTGATGAAAAACCAAAAAGTATAAATTAATTATTTTTAAGTGTAAATTGGTAATGGAAAACCAAAACAGTATAATTAAATTGGTGACGGAAAACCAAAACAGTATAATTATTTATTTTTAAATTGAGTTAAAGTATAAATTGGTGATGGAAAATCAAAAAGTGTAAGTTAATTATTTTTAAATTGGATTAAAGTGTAAATTGATGATGGGAACCAAAAAGTGTAAATTAATTATTTTAGATTGAGGTTAAACTGTAAATTGGTGATGGAAAACCAAAAAGTATAAATTAATTTAGATTAATATTAAGAAATTAGAGGATTAATAAGAAGAGAGGATTATACTCTAGAAGAGGATTAGGGGTGCCAAGTGTACCCCCAACCCCTTATTTTAGTTATATTATAGATTATGGTTATTAAAATAATAAAATTTTGTATATAAGTTATCTATATCTATACTATATTATAAAGCAAAAAACCCCTTTTTAAATTTTAAGTTTCAACATTTATTTTACCAAAATGTCCCCTTTATCAATTATATATTTACCTAAAATAACTATATTACCCTTTCTCTCTCCCCAAATCGCAACCAATCATTTTTTTTCTCTCCTGCATAAATCATTTATTTCTCTAATTCATTCAAAATCTTTTATCTCAAAAACTGTACATCGATAAATCATAAAAATTATATGGGTATTCTTAAATATTCATGCTCTTTCATTAGAGATGTAATTTAAAATACTTTTGAAGAATTTTTAAATCAAAAGGCGAAGCCCGTACGGCTAAGACATTTGGCTATCACACTCTATGACCTATCACCTCCTATGACCTATCACACTCTATGACCTATCACCCCACCAGCTCACCGCCGCAACGCGCGGATAGTTGTTCTCGTTAAGATTAATCCAAATAAAGAAAATATCATCCATAAGTCAAAGCAATTGAAATTATTTAGATTTAGTTAAACAAATAACAAACTTGAAACTCCCATAACCTAAATCTTAACCCATTGAAGTTGGTTCGGTTAAGATTAATCAAAATAAAGAAAATATCATCCATAAGTCAAAGCAATTGAAATTATGTAAATTTAGTTAAACAAATAACAAACGTGAAACTCCTATAACCTAAATCTTAACCCATTGAAGTTGGTCCGGTTGTTTGTTTTTTTTTTTTTTTTTTGTTTTTTTTTAATATCCTAATATGAAGTTTAAAATTGTGACCTTTTAAAATTAAATATTTAACTTTATTAACTAAAGTTGTCTTAGGTTAAGATTTTAAAATAAATTTTAACTTTTAACATTTAATTTATTTCAAAATGAACAAATAAAGTTGGAAACAATTTTATCTTTAACGTTAATAATAAAACAAAACTAAAGACTAAAAATATAGATACAACTGTGTCTGTCTCTCGCTCTCGACCAGCTCATTCATTCATATTTCAATTCTTTCTTCCTTTTTACTCCATCACGAGATCCCCCTCCCTTCTCCCATCTTCTTCTATACTTTACTTTCTCTAATTTCATGTACTGTTATACACTTTCTTCCTTGTATTTTCTTCCATTCAAGTTCCCCTTTTTATAGGTTCATTTGTGAACCTGCATATCGTTATACTTTGTATATCTAATAACATAAAGTTAAGGTAGTCTTCTTTTAAGAAATGGAGAATGCCCGGAAGGTGTTTGATGAAATGGGTCAACCAAATGTAGTTGATAAGCCCGATTTCAAAGAACTCGATCTAATGCGTTTAACTGAAAAAGATAAAGACAAAGACAAAGACCCTTTTCGTAATAGTAGAAGATCATCTAATAGATCTCATTCCGGTGAGTTAAATGCAGCCGCCAATCCTCCTCCTTATAACAATATCACGCCGGAAAAGCTTGGATCTGGGAATCGGAAGATGATGGGCCACCGGAGATCGTACTCTACGGGGGCTCCTTTGATATATTCGGGTAATACCACCGGAAGTAACACTACTACTAGTACTAGCAGCACTACTACCACAACTGGCAGTGGGGGCAGTGGCAGTGGGGGCATTGGTAACAATGTAGCTGCTGCAGTGAATTCTCCCAGCACAAATCTGTTATACCCAACTGGGAATATCTGCCCATCAGGTAAAATACTTAAATCTAATATGAATTTTCGAAACACTACAACCCGAACTGAGAAACTTGGATTGGGTATGGGTACTGGGAATTATGGTCATGGAAGTATAATTAAAGGTGGGGGTAAATCAGTTGAATCAAACGGTGATGTTGGGATTATCGTTAAGAAGGCAATGGTTAGTCATGATGTTGAAGAAGTGAAAGTTGCTGGCAATGAGTTGTATAAAAGAGGGAACTTTACGGAAGCTTTAGGATTGTATGATCGTGCCATTGCCATATCACCCGAAAATGCCACTTGCCGGAGTAATAGAGCAGCCGCATTGACTATGTTAGGGAGATTGGGTGAGGCTATTAGGGAATGTGAGGAGGCTGTGAGGTTGAACCCTGGTTATCAGAGAGCTCATCAAAGATTAGCATCTCTTTATCTCAGGTAACTTTGCTAAAACATGATCTAATTCATGTTTTGATTCCAGATACATCTTCAGTCATAGATGTAATTTATGTTTGATTTTGGTTTTACTTAATCATATGTTGAGTGGATTTTCTTTTTCTTTTTTTTTTTTTTTATATTTAAATCTTGATTGTTTAAAATAGTGCCTTGAATTCATTGAAATCCATTATGGTAAATTTCCATACATTGTTACGACTTACTTTCATTTGTATCGGAATTGCTAAAACTCGAGATTTGGATGTTGTGCATATTCAAAGTGATTGATTTATTGTGACAATCAGAAATCCATTGATTTGGCAATATTGTATTTTCCACTAGGATCAGTTATGGTGAAGCCGTTCTTATTTGATAACTTATCGCTTTGGTCGACTTACTCAGAAAATCACACCCATACAATTTTACAGGTTAGGACTGGTGGAACGTACCTATCACCATCTTTCTCATGGTCAACATAATGATTTGACCGAACTGCAAAAGTTGCAAGATGTGGAAAAACATATTAGTAGATGCTCGGATGCTAGAAACACAGGTGATTGGAAAGGAGCACTTAGGGAATGCGAAGCAGCCATATTAACTGGAGCTGAATCATCTCCACAAGTACTTGTGTTTTTTTCTGCCTTTTGTATTTCTAATGATATGGTTGTAATTTGGATTAACTGAAGTTAAAATGTGGATCTATAGATAATTGCTTGCAAGGCAGAAGCGTTTTTGAAGCTCCATCAACTTGAAAATGCGGATACTGTTCTTGCTGACTTACCAATAATTGAACCTTTTCCAGTTACGTGTTCAAAAGTCAAGTTCTTTGGCATGTATTGTGAAGCATATGTGCTTTACATCCGAGCTCATGTTGATATGGCATTTGGAAGGTTGGCTTTCTAGACCATGTTTGTTTAATGGAGTTTAAATCTTATCATTTTACTATCAGAATCATTTATTTACTTAAATAATCTTTATATAATTTATAAAACAAAGTGGAGTAAAAAGTTGCATTCTTTGTGTCTATGTCTTGGTTTGGCCTCCTGTTTTCAAATAGTACGCATGATGTCCAGTTATCTACAAGAGAATATGCTATTGGTTCCACTGTTGTTACAGCTATCATGGTCCCGTACCAATTATCCCTCAAATAGGAAAAACTAAAGTGTCGTGCCTTAAATATAGGAGGATATAACTATAGTCTCCTATCTGATCATACAAAATTATGACATGCTGATCTAATGATATGACCATTCAAACACAGATGTATATTTAGTAATATCTCTGTTTGTGGTATTTGATAATATGAACCCTGATAAAAATTGATATCAGATAAGTTATATTGTATTGCAATTAAGTGATAAATGTGTTAAAATTTCGAATATATTAATGGTAAAACTGTTACTTGTTTGTTGTTTTTAGACCTAATGGGCTTTATATTGTATAGAATTAGAATATATATGTGAACCCAAATTCAATTTTGAAAACCGATAGGCTTGAAGCATTATTACAAAAGGAACTTTAATGTTCCCTAGAACTCAAACTGGAAACTGTTTTTCAGTTTCATGGGATCTGGGAGTACATATGATGCACTAAGTAGCATCATGGATTAATGGTAATGGCAGGTTTGAAACTGCAGCTTCATGCGCAGAGAAGGCCAGCTTGATTGATTTTGGAAACATGGAAGTCGCAATGTTACTGAAAAATGTGACATTAATAAACCGTGCACGTGCTCAAGGCAAGGATCTTTTCAGCTCAGGGAGGTTTTCAGAAGCTTGCACTGCTTATGGTGAAGGGCTCAAATACAACTTGTCAAACTCGATTCTCTATTGTAATAGGGCGGTTTGTTGGTCGAAGCTTGGTTTGTGGGAGAAGTCCATTGAGGATTGTAATCTAGCCCTTAAAATTCAGCCAAATTACACAAAGGCCCTAATGAGGAGGGCAGTTTCAAATGCAAAGGTGTCGTCATTTAGTTCAATATTCTAACACTCTTATTTAGAGGTGGCAAAAAGGGCGGGTTAGATAATAGGTCAAAATGAGAGTGGGTCAAAACAAGAAAGTTCCTAGTATGGGTTGGGTTGACCCCCACACACAACCATTTTTTCCTCCATTTATAGAGTGATATATGTTAATAGCTGCATTAAGTACGATAGAGATATCTGAGTTATGACAATAATAATCTGATTTGAATAAAAAAGATAAATGAGGTATGCATTAAAATCAACCTTCAACAAATTTTGACCAGTTTCTTTGTTGCTCGAGTGTTTCTTCTTCACTTCGCTTGATCTGTTAAAAATAAAACACAATGCAAAAACAACCCATATAAGTATGAAAGAATGCTGAAATCGCCACCTCTATTTTGATGGACCATTATAATTACATTTTTCTTGGTTTAATTTTGGAAACATGGTTCTAATATATTTGTAGCTTGAGCGATGGGGTGAAGCTGTAAGAGACTATGAAATCTTGAGGAAAGAACTTCCAGGTGATAATGAGGTGGCTGAATCACTATTACGAGCTCAAGAGGCATTAAGATTGACCCGAGGGGAACCTTCTGGCATTGATCGTGTTACAGCTCCAGTATATTCTAGTGGTAACTATCACAAACTTTCCTCGATGATAATGTTATTCTTGCTTTAAACTACGGGTAGTGAAATGGACGTTCAGGATTTATGGTTTAGCATGTTTATCACTTATGACCCATTTGACCCTGTTTTTAGCTAATTTTGTAATTATTATATTGACCTGTTTGTCATGTAACAGATAAATCTTTTCACCAAGATTATTAAAAGATGTTAGAGATAACGCATAAGTTGAACTGACATTGACCAACTGATTAGTTAGTGGGCTTAAACTGCAACCTTTATCAAAACTAATCAACTTAACATAGGGTGTGACATTGATTAAGAAGTGACTTAGCGGCCAATTTGTTGGCACTTTGTAATCAATGGGGAATGGGATCTGTTAGGTACCTTGACAGCTCAATGGGTACTTTACTTGAATCCTCTAGGCTGAAGGTGTCAGAAACACCATCTAAGAAAAGAATATGTTAACTTACATTATCAAGTCTTGTTTGTTTTTGTTAGCTATGTTTTGAATTCATATGTCTCCTTGTTATATCATAAGAATAATTGAAAATGTAACTGGTTTCTATGTTAAGTGATGAAGAGAAATTAAAATGGTATAATGAATCGAATGTTAACCAAATACCTTGACAAATTCACATATTCCTAATAGTAGTTGTTTAGATTTGGAAGTACGTCGGTATTCTAAGTATCTGGTAAATCTGGCTACATTTTCTTTTGTTGGTAAATGTTGGAGTTAGAGTTGGAACATTCTCTTACATGGTAACTATTGGAGGTTATTCAAGGTATTTAATTAACAGTACAGCAATCATATAAATCGATATGCCTCATAAAAACATTGAAATTGTTATGGCAGAATAGATATGTTCTATGGACTTCACATAGTAATTCTCTAATAAGATTGACCTCTAGATTCTTTAACAATAAAGATAAATCGTAAATCACAATGATTGTGGGTGCTTGACACTTGTGAGACCAATATTAAGCTTTAGAAGGGGCATCAAATTCTTAATCTCCTATAGCATATCTTGGTCACAATTACAGCCTGAATACAATTAGAAGCTACTGAGAGAATCTTGCTTCCAAATTAGGATGTCTATACTGTATAAAGTTTGGCTTTACAAAATACAAAGTACAGTACATTAATACAATTGAGTTCAAAATACATAAGTTTTATACATTTTTCTGCATGAAGCAGAGCCTCCTCAGCCTAGCAGTATCAAGTATCAGAACCATTAGTACTCTACCCATGTGGTGAATCAGCTTGTAAAACCTACATATCCTCACGACTTACTTGTGCGTTCCAACTTTCAATTCTTGAATATGGATGTTCTCAAACACAATTGCAAACAGCGTACAGTTTGATGGACGAACAGACAGGTCCTTGTTTCAAGTCTCAAGTACCATTGCTTGACCTTCCCTCGATACAGAAAGGGACAAAAAGGAGAATTTACTTGAAATAAATTCTTATATGATAAGTTTTTTCCCTCCCCTTTTAGTACAAAATATTGTCGAAATATCGATATTGTTGATTACATTTTATTTTTCTATTTCCATTGGTCCCAATATCATGGGAGTTATTTATTTGTTTACCCCCTTTTGGGGGAAGAAAGATTCAATTCTGTGAAATCCTTTCGAATTCTTTTTTCTTTTAATTATATTCTTAATTCGAAATCATATTTTTATTTTTCATATACTGTAATTATGATAATTGTTTTTCTCTGCTATATGAATGTGATTATCATAATGTGTAATTAGCTATTGTTGTAAACATATTACGAGGGATAATGCCTGCGCGATGCAGTGGTGAGAATTTACAACCTACCGTGTTAGAAGACAATTTACAAAGAGATACTTATTTTTTTGGTTAGTAATAACTTTTGTTGTTATATATATATATATATATATATATTTAAGAATACAACTATTAAGCCTGAAACTTAAGTGACTTTACTAAACTTCATTGATTTACTATTTTAGTTATTTATCTTTAATGGTTTATATTAATTAAAATTAAAATTAATTTACTATTAAAAGATATGATCATATGAATATGTAACATTGGCAGTACATTCACGTGGGTAAATTGTCAACTTTTTTTTAAACGGCTTTATATAAATTCTATGTGCTAAAAAGGCCAAGAATTTGTGTCAAAATGAGTGGGAAGAAGAGCCCAATATCAAGAAGGGGCTTGATAATTAGACCCATAAAAAAACTTTGTACCCAAAATTCAACCTTTGACTAATTTTTCATAATAATTATTAACTTTTACTAATTTTTTAGTTAGATATAATAAAAAGTAATGATTATGTTTTTATTTATCTTTAACCAAAATTAATATTTTAATGTTTCATTTTTTTTCCATAATAATTTATGTATTAACATGATAACATGAAAATATAAAAATGTAAGGTATATTTTAATCTCTAATAATAACAAGATAAAAGTACAAACACTAAAATAATTAACAAAATGCAAAGGTTTATTTTAAATTTCTAGTGATAAAATAATAAAACTACAAAAACACTAATTTAATTAATCAAATACATTAATAACACCACTCTTACGACAACAAAGACTGATATATAGATCTAGACGCGACCTATACATGATTTCCCATCCGGCTGCACACGGGCCATGGTGAAATGTCCAATATGGCGTGATAACAGACATTGGGTACTCGCCTTGTAACTCCATCATGACAAAATGTGATTCTCCATTTACAAGGGCATTTGTAAGAGTTCTGTGATGTTGAACATCTTCCGGACCACACCAAAACGGAAAAATCGTCGTACTGCCTCTCTTGTCTAAAGAATGGACGATCACACCAAGCTTATTAGCAATTAAAACACCTGCCTCGGGCATGTTCATCCAATGTTCTGGTGGACAAGGGGAACCAAAGAAACACAAGTCTTGATACATTGAATTTATATCGATAACAAAAATCCTCGAGTATAAATCATATCGATTTTGCAACTCTTCTCTCATTTGTTGCCGAATGTACTCATAAAAATTGTCTTCATTAAGTCCAAGACCAACAGCTAATGCTCGATATCCACAGTTTCCATCACCGAAAACATTTTGTATATTCGTAATGTATGGATGAAATACTTGTGGAATATCGTCCATTAAATTTGAACCACACTTCAGTGGCACTTTATTTAAGTCCAACATGTGTGGACCCTGAAACTCATATGGGACCTCGTTCAAATCTATATTTGGCTCCTTGTTCAAGTCAAATTCAAATATACTTTGTCTGGCAGGCTCCTTAATCGGCTCAACAAAATCGGGTATGGTTGAACAACTAAATCTCGTTGAACAAAACTCGGTACACTTTTTTTGTTGCGATTTCTTTGGTCGTCTACGAGTTTTATTTTGAACTCAAGGTTCCCGAATGTCAGTTGTATCTGGACTGAAAATATTCATCAACTTTCTTAACTAACTTTTTTTTCCCAACTTTGGACTGCTTGTTATAGTTTTCTTTAAAATGTTGCAGTACATCATCACAGCTAACATCGTCTTTTTGCGTAGATGATGGTGAAAGATCTAGCTTCCTCCAAAAAAATGTCAATCGAATCCAAAGTAATATATTGACCTAAATTTATATAATTAAGTATTAATTCATTTAAAATTTTGTAATAAATAGTTTAAAACAATAAATTGCATGTAAATGAGAGTACTTACGTGAACTTATATGCATTGAAAGTTCGCACGCACATGGTAACCCATAAGCAGTGTGAAGTTGACAACCACAGTCTCCCTTATGATCCTTCCATCGCTTACGATCCTCAAGAACTATTTTGAGAGCTTCATTTGAAACAAAACTACACAATAGTTTGTGACGTCGTAGATTATGCTTATGAATGCGAACGACTCTACTATTTTCCAAGCTTTCTTTGATTAATGTTAGTTGCGACTTCATGATTTCGTCAATACAACCTAGAAGTCTATCCAAACTACATTTTGCATTCTTGTCCATATATATCTTTAGCTTTTCATGTTGGCTCTCTACCTTATTATTAGTTGTGTTATTTCCAAAGTTGAGATGTTGATCAATCCAAACAGACACAAACATTTCCTTGTATTTGTTTAACCAACTTTTATTTATATAATTTAAAACACCTGAAATTCAAAATAAACTTGTAAGATATATATATATATATATATATATATATATATATATATATATATATATATAAGAACAATCAAATAAGAACAGTTTTAAAATAAGAATGATGAGAACACTTAAAAAACATCAATTTGATGCATTAAAAGTCCATAAAACTAACATGGTGCATAACTAATTATCATTATTTAAGTGTTTAACAACACATTGATCCGTCAAAATCGAAAAAATCACGTTTTTTGGTGGACGCATCGTTTTGAAGAATATGCATCCAAGATGGATGCACAAAACAAAAAACATGATTTTCTTGATTTTGACAAGCCAATGTGTTGTTAAACACTTAAATAATGATAATTAGTTATTCACTATGTTACTTTTATAGACTTTTAATGCATCAAAATGATGTTTTTTTAAGTGTTCTCACCGTTCTTATTATAAGATTGTTCTCACCGAAGTGTTACCCTATATATATATTATGTATATATAAATAAATCATATATATCAAATAGAAATGTAAATATAGTAGACATACGTACGTCTGCATTACGTGGATGATACAAAAGTAATTGATATGAATGGTTAATGGAGATATTTTGAAAGATAAATGATTGATAGTGTAATTTAATTATTAACGTTAAGTGAATAGTGTAGATAAAAACATTTTAAGAGGTGTTATATGTAAATATTACACAAGTTTCAACATTTCTATAAATTAGGAGCTATTCTTTTAATATTAAGTATAAAAGTATAAATGCATATTGAATCAAAGTTAATGATTATATGTTAACTATCTCTATTTCTACTACATTATAAAACATTTAGTCCGGTCAAATTTTTTCAACTTTTCACTCATTTTCATCTTTCTTTTCAAATCACAACCACTCATTTTTTTTTCTCTTTTCTCTATAAATATTTTTAATCCTCAAATTAATTCAAAATCTTTTATCTTTAAAACCGTACATCGATAAATTATAAAAACTATATGGACGCTCTTAAAACTTCATGCTCTTTCGTTAGAGATGTCATTTGATATACATTCGACGAACTTTTAAATACGAGGGCGAAGAGCGTATGGCGAAGGCACACACTTTATGACCTATCACCTCCTATGACCTATCATACTTTATGACCTGTCACCCCTACCATCTCACTGTCGTAACGCGCGAGTATTTTCTCTCGTTAACAATTATATGTTTTCGAAAAAATTTCTGCATATGCGTATGGCATATGCAATGATTATGATTGGATTTATTATTAGTATAGTTTTGTTGGTTATTTGTTACTATTAGTCAGGCATAAATACATAATGGTACACCGTGAGTATTACTAATATGTTGGTAGAGAATATCACTTTCGAAGCAATTGATCTTTCTATTTGTTTACGCATAAATGGATCTAAGCAACCATTAGGAAGAAATTAGTCCCAAATTTTCGAGATATATAGTAAAAAATTTGTGTGGAAAACACCTCCAGCGACTCCAAGGTCTAAAGGAAGTGTTGTATTAAATGTGGTTTCAAGCGGCGGCCGGGCTATACATTCTAGATTTGTAATCCCTATAAATGTGTACGAGATATGAATTGGATTTGAAAGAATGGATAAATGAATGCAACGGAGATGATGATTTGTTCAATTGATTTCAAATTTTCAATTTTGAACATTATCTGGGCAAAGGGTGCTTAACTGCTTATATTAGGTGATGAGGAGAAGAGTTATGACTTTAATGTTAGATGGATATAATAGAGTCATATGTTCATTCATTCATTTCTATTATATTATCTACCTTATGCAGAATTGGTAGTATATTTAAAACTCATTTACAACCTTATAAGCGCTCCATATCCCTACATATAATCTCACTTCATAATTCGTTAGTTATTGCCTATGTGGCATGCTTAAAAATGTAAGAAAACCCAAAAATCATTACAATATTACTCCTTGGAAGGTCTACGGATTAGTTACTTTTATAAGAAGTTCAAATTTTCGAAAACGGATTAGTTATGCTTTCAAGAAGTTCAAATTTTTGAAAATTTGAATATGTAACCGTTCGTGTATTGCTTGTGGCGGTTACTTCCTTGCATGTCTATGTCTATATAAGGCCACTTCCATTCAGTTTTAAGGCATTTCAAAACGTAAACACATAACAGATCAATTTTAGCATGGCTTCACTAAACCATGTTTCAATTAGAAATTTGCGTCCAAATAATAAGCCATGTACGATAACGGTTAGAATTTGCGGCTATGGAAGCAACCTCTATATGGAGATGTTAATAACATAGGTAATATTGAGATGATCCTGATGGACGAACATGTAAGTATTCATTGTTTGTGAATTTTTCTTTTTTGATTAGATTACTTTTTAACATAACTTTCTTTCGAATTTATAACTAGCTTTTTAACATTCTAATGTATAAACATTTTCATTTTAAAAGTTTGATAAAGTGGTTGTTGTTGCAACAATCGGTTTTATTCCAACCGACCAGTTATGGTATTCAATGGAATGTGTGAACTGTTCTCAAGAAGTTAAGTTGACCGATCTCTACATGGATGCAGTCGACATTATTGATGCTTTAAGGGACAACAAAATGTGGATTTGTTGTTCATGTAACAAGGAAGGAGTTCTCATCAATCCTAGGTATATATTTATATTTCATATTAAAACTCTATAATCATTAAGTTGTGTGGTAAAATTGTATCTCTGTTTTTTTTTTTTTTTTTTGGGTAGGTTTAATGTGCAAGTTAGGATTGTAGATGCCACTGGTGCTATTGGAGTTAAAATGAATGATCAACAAATTTCAAATCTTATACAAAGAACAGCCTATTAAATTTGTGATGAAAATTATGAGGTATATTTGGTTTATTTTAGTGCTAAATAAGACTTTTCTATGCATTTTAAGTCATTAATTTTTTTTTAAAATGGTCATTAATTGTTATAGGAGTACATTTACTTCGCTACATGCATGCTTGAACTGGTGTTAAAGAAATTATTTAAGGTTATAGTGCATCCACGTGGGTCTATATATCAAAGTGGGGGAAAATTCATAATACTTATCACATCCAGGTAACCAACATAATCATTCTTATATGCGCCTATACTACTATGGGCAATCCATTTTATAATTTCTCTCCGGCATGCAATGTACGCGTTTGAAGCCCTCGTGTATCATTAATAAATCCCAAGGTATATCTAGCATTCTTATTCTTTAAATTAATCAACTCATAAGAATATTTTTATTATGTCCAACTCAGTTATATTTATTCATTGATACAATCTTAAAATAAAGTTTAAGAAAAATTATTTAAGGTTGTCCGTGCATCGCACGGGGTCTAAGCATTAGTACAAGTATAAAATTATGCTTTCACACTTTATATTCAATGTTGAAAAACTTTTATTCTATTTTTTTTATGAATTAATTAATTACGTATATACATTGCATTTTATTGCCTAAAATAAGGGTATCAATATGATAACAAACTTAATATAATTATTGTTTAAAAATGTTTCAACTTGTATTTAATTGCGTATGCATCAAATAAATATATAAAGTTTGTTATAAATAAAATGAAATATAAAAATATATAACTATGAGTCGACCGTACATCGCACACAAATATTAAAACTAATATATATATATATATATATATATATATATATGAGGAACAGTTGTTTAAAACCCTTAAAATAATGAATGTAACATCCCAAAATTTTTTGATGTTGACCGTTAACTTGTCGTTAGTGATCGTTAGTTAATATATGATTTACGTGTGTTTGTGTGAAATAATTGATTAACGCGAGATATGTGTTAAAGTGATTCAAAGAAATGAAATTAAAGTAGATAATGATTAATAAATTCATTTAGTGTTCCCAATGGGATATAAGAGTCTTTAAGTGTTTTCGTACGCGTTAAACGAGCAGTTAAGTGACGAAATAATTGTAACGAAGTGCGATGACCTAGATCTAAAGTTTCAAAGTTTCTCCAGCATATATAGGGCATGGAGGTCGACCCTAATGCTGAATGATCAGACCTAAACCCTAAGAATTTCTCACACACAAAACCCTAGGTCAATTCTTCATGTTCTAGTCGATTTCAGAGGATTTTGGAAGGGTTTTTTGCTTGCTTTTCGATCCAATAATTAACCCTACAGGTTCTTGGGAACATTCTTTGAGCTTGGTAAACTATTCGGAAGTGTTTGTGACCTGCGCAAAAGGTAAGATACATGACTTTTTTCACGCTGGAGGCACAATAAAATGTTATTTTTATAATTAACCTCTTAATCGGATTATCTTATGCGTGTTGGGTTTTTCAGGTTATGCGAGAGGTTATATGGAAGTGTATGTATGTTGAAATGACCTATGTTGTTATGTTGACGTTTAAAGTAGAAGTAGTTGTGTGCATAAGTAGCGTGATGACTTTAATGATGTTGCTATGAAATGATTATGATATGTGTTGTTGATAATGTCGTTGATATGCCTTAATGTTGATACATGATGGATTATATGTGACACCTAAGCATGAAATGTCTAGTTCACTAGATACACGTAAGAAATCTTATGAGTTGTGTACGTTAGTGAGATTAAATGTTGAAGTAGATGTGGCATCAATTAGGTAATGAATATACCTAAAGTTATAGTAAAGTGTGAAATGTGAGAAATCGTTCTAGCCTTAGTGTTAGTGCGTAAAAAGTAAAGTAAAGATGAATAAAAGTGATTAGTTTAGGTCAAAGTGTAACCTAAGCTAATAAAGATAAGAAGTCTCGAGCATAAGTTGTGTTAAGCTTAACCTATGCTAGTTGAAAAGTTAGTGCGTATCGCTTGAGCGGCTCCTTGCGGCATAGTTACGTTGATCTGGTATTTTCGGGTGAAGTGACTAACCATCAATGTTAAAAGCATGACAGGATACTATAAGTGGTCGCTTAGGTGGCTACTTGTGGCATAGTTACGTTGATCTAGTACTTCCAGGTGGAGTGACTAACCACCAATGTTAGAAGCATAACGAGATGCTTAAAGTTGATTAAAGATGTAAGACGTGAGAATAAGTTTATTAAGTTGATAATAAGATATGTGTGAAAGAAGTATATGTGCTTTACGTTGTGAGATCACAATGCGACATGAGAATAAGTAAGATATGTGGATAAGTATGATATATTGTTGATAGGCAAAAATAGGAGTAAATACTCTACATGTGCTAACATGTATACGTGTGACATGTTATGTGCGTTATGCCAAGATATGAGATGTGTTTAAGATGTAAGTATATGTTGATATGATAGGAAATGTTGATTAAGTTGTAAATGTAAATTGATATGATATGAAATGTGGGAAAGAGGTAAGTATGGGATTATCTTACGATATGTGTGGACAATATGTAATGTGATCATGTTTTGATAAGTATATTAAGAAGAAGTTTTATAAAAGTAAAATGGAGAAGGTTTTATTAAATGTGTCTATCTTACTTAGCTAATTTATTAGCTAACACTTGCTTTTATGAAAATGTTGTGTCCTTCAGGATAAGTAGGTTTGAGCTAGAGAAAGATTTAGCTCGTGAGATGGGTAGAAGAATAAAGAAAGATTAGCATTAGCTTCCCTGTGCTTAGACTTCACCCATAGCCATATGTTCGGCTACTTTATTTATGATTTAATACATTTGTAATAATGTTAGCGTTTATGATGGCGCCGTAACTTGGACTTCATTTATATCGTTTGATGATGCACTTGGTAAAACCAATTTATATAAGGTACCATCTGGTTATGGATGGGGCATTTTTAAAGTGATCTATTTCTGTTACGTTTTTAAACGCCGTTTGGCAAAGTTTCTGATAAGTCAAGTTCTTAAATGACGGGTATTAAATGGTGGCATAAGAGAAATGGTTTAAGTGAACCAAAGACCGACCAAAAGCCATAGGTTTTGGACTTAAAACGATAAGGACTCGATAGGCTTAAGTAGTGAATGCTTTAGCCTTATGAATAAATGCCTTTAGGAGGGGTTGTGATGAGTGAGACTGTAGGATTAAGGCTTTATGTGAATCATATGTGTTTAATGATGTAAATTATGTTGATAGCCTTTAGTCATCTATTTTCTCGCTTTATCTATTGCGAATTATTTTCGTTATTATGATAGATGATTCCTTTAGGTAATGTTGTTGGGTTTCCGTTAATCGCACAACTAATTTGGGTCTACAACGAACGTTCTTTTTCCGCAAGGTTATGAGAGTCACTTATTAAAATATGAGTGGTATCTTTTGTAAATAATTAAAACGGTTAATTATTTAAACTCAAAAACAATTTTGTATTAATTAAAAACATGTTTTGTAAAACCACGAACGTTCTTAATTAACAATCGTTAGTCTCAATATAAACAAACTAATATGATTAATTCGTATTAAGCCTAGTTTAATTCTCTAATTTTAATCAAAGCCAAGGATCTAACATGCATGCAAATATAGCAAACTAAAATAGATAAACATAATTAAATAAAACGAAACTAACCTTTTAGCGCGCTAACCCTAGAATCCGACTAGCAAAAGTCGACCACCACCTCATGAACCACGAACAGAACTCCTTGCCATGAACTAAGAGTTCAAGTGTAGAATTACTCAAGAGGTGCACATACACGAACAAATCTTCAAGTGTAGAACTCCTCGAGAGGCTTTTGCATATTAGTTATATTTTATATATTTAATATATATGATACCTCCCAAGGAGTAATAATATACCAAAGTATATTATACACTAAATAGTTGTAGAGGGGGGTGAATACAATTTTTCTCGAACTTATAAACTTTTGTATTTAAACGCTTTAAAGACTCAGTTTATACATTAAATAAGTAAAGAACAAGAATCATCAAAACAGTAAAGCAGTAAAGTAAACAAAACATTCTTGAACACAGATTGTAGTTTTCAAATGTAATTCTTTATTAAGAAATAATCTATACAAAGAATCACAGGGTTGTTGCGGAAACAAGACATCCTACATATATCTAAACAACCCTTGAAAAGACAAACTACAATCAATAAGTTTCTACTCTAAAGAATCAACCAAAGCTGATCTTCAACAGACTAAGCTATGTATATGAGCAGAGAAACTTGTATGAAGAATGATTCTAAGGAATGCCACACATATGCAAACAAGGATTGAGGCTTTTATAGGCGAAAGCCCTTCTTCACTTGGTATCCAATTTAGCTATGTATTCTTCTTTCACATGAGGATGAAGGAATATTTGATTGTGCCTTCTTATAGTACTTGTGGTCCCCAAAGTACTGCCATCATTCTTCATCGTTCAATAAGAGTATGAACACGCATATGTAAAACCAACCACCAACTTGGATCCTAGGTTCTTCCTAGTCACGTCATTTGTCCTTATCTTCAATCTAGGTCGTTATCTTCACTTGATTGTCAGACACTGATTGGGTCGTTTGTCAAAGCACCAATCTGTCTAAGTGTTTCCATGCTGACTGTTAATTCCAAGCTGACTTCCCCTTCAACTTGGATTTAATGCTATAAACATGTTGATGCAACTTGAATAACACTAGATTCCATAAGATTTACAATTACAAAGTATGAAGCATGATCTGGGTCAGAGACAGATCATAAGCTGTGTCAACTTAGTCTGACCCAGATCAGATTACAAGAACTAAAGTCTTCTAAGTATTTATAAGTCAGATTTGTCATCACCAAATTTACAATGAACATTGGGACTCAACAATATATATATATATATAACAAATAACAAGTTAAGGCTAGCAACTAGCTAGTCTTGAAAATTTGTTCGTGTGTGTACACCTCTTGAGGAGTTCTACACTTGGACTCTTAGTTCGTTGCAAGGAGTTCCGTTTGTGGTTCAAGGTAGTGGTGGTCGACTTACACCAAGTCGAATTAGGGTTTTGCGCGCTAAAAGGTTAGTGTTCTTTCGTTCTTTTTTATTTATATTTATCTATTTTAGTTTGGTATATTTGCATGCATGTTAGGTCTTTGGCTTTGCTTATAATTAGGAATTAAATTAGATTTAATTGTTTCGTTAATTATTTCGCTTTATTTAATGATATTAGTCTTTAGACGATTAAACTAGATTAATTGTCTAAATGAATTAATTATATTAATTCATTTATGTTGAGACTAGTGATTGTTATTTATAAACGTTAGTTCGTGGTTTTACAAAACATGCTTTTAATTAATACAAAATAGTTTTTGAATTCAAATAACTAACCGTTTTAATTATTTACAAAAGATACCACATATGTTTTAATAATGACTGATGCTTGTTTTTGTTTAGTGTTTAAATTTATAAAAATTTTGTACAAGTTATTATCTCAAAAAACACAAACACCTTTACGGACAGGGGACCCGATCAGATGTAGTATAGTTTAGTGATAACAGGATCACCCGCAGGGACATGTTGCTTTAGCTAATCTAGTAATACGTGTAATTCTAGCGGTTGTGAGGTTGTCACGATTTCCTATTAAACTAATTAAAATACTGAAAGTTAAATAGAAGCCGCAACCGCTTATTCAGAGAGGCGCTTAGTCTGAAAATAGTTTGAAAAAGCAAATAACAGTAATTAAATTAAAATACTTGTTTGGCATCTCCGATCTCATGACACGACCAAATACTATCCTATCCATTTGCTAGTCTGTTGAAAACTTAATCACGGCTCAGATTCTCGTTAGATTCACTTTGCCTAATTAACTAGTGCTCTCGCTAGACTCAGACTACCCTATAAACAAATTCTCATTAGATTCATTGTTTAAGCATTAATGACATAAAGTTCGTGTTACTAATTTATCTTTTCGTTACCCGGATCTTAAGCCATGACCCGATAGTAATTATCTTTGGTGACCACAATGCTCGTTTTCAAGTCAAAGGATCGCGTCTGACATTGTTAAACATCATGCTCTATTCATCCTAATCATTATGGTTCTAGATCCCCCAATCACAAGTGAATCACCTTTTACATCTAGTTATAGACCGACTAGTGTTTTCCATCCTTATATATTAATCCTAGTGTATAATTATAGACTGATCATCAGAATTAAAACAATACATGCAAATATAGAACCGATAATAATATGAAGAATTAGTAAAACATAGATCTACAAAATAAACAGTAAAAGATACTCCAGCAGATCTAACAAACAAAGTAAAACAATATGCATCTACATGATCACATTGACCCGAACAAGTATTCAGCCTACTAGCCTGACATTAGTAAAGGAATAACTAAGTCTGAAAAAGATGAAATACATTGTTTACCAACTGAAAGTAAAGTAAAAGAGTAGATCTAGGCTGAGGATGATGATCGGAAGGTGTTAGAAGCTCCAAAACTTCCTTGGAATCTGCAAAGTCGACCTATCGTTGAATATGGGCGGCTAGGGCTGCTGAATCGGCTCTCTCTTAGGGTTTTAAGGGTTAGTTCGACTTATATAGGTGTTAAAGTCGGTTGCTAATCTAGGCCGCCCAGCGGTGCTGGACATGGGCCAGCGACGCTGCCAAGGTGCCAACGGCGCTGGCAGCTCCTACTGCTACTCGTACTTCTTCATTCGGCTCCCGAATCACCTCCTTGTGTCTTGTAACTTCATAGGCATTCATCTTGAGTTACTTGATACCATTTACCCTCTCTCGCATCTTCCGTGAACCTGCGTAAACATACGACTCATTAAGTACTGATAGTTCCGGAATAATAACTCATTTAAGACATATAAATGAGGCCTTTCGATAGTGTTTTTATCACAAAATGGACGCTCATTCAAGAATCTTGTGTACTTGTCTAGAGAGATGTGCCTCTTGTCATTCATCTCCATGTACTTCTACATCATGTTGGTAAGCTTGACAATTGGATCCTCCTTAACTTCATTCTCCACTTTTGGTTGCTCGGGTTGACCATTATTCCTTTGCCACCTATTTTGAAAAGAACCAACGTTATTCCTAGCATAACTAGAATTAAAGTTAGAATTACCGGGTTTCTTTGGAATAGTCCTCGTTGAAAGCTTCCTTGGTATTGGTTCAAAACATAATTGACTTGTTCGGTAGCCACCTCTTCGCAATCCTCAGTATAGTGCATTCCTCCGCATTTGTTGCACCCGTGTGCAATCACTTTGAGGACTTTGTCCATAATGTCCAACCTATCTTTAAAAGTTGAAAAATGTTAGATAAAGCTTTAAGTTCATGAATTACCTCATTGTCGGAGCTGCTCTCAATGCTAGCCATGGTTCTTCTTGTCCTCTTATCTCGATCCTTATCATCCATATCTTGAGCTAAGCTAGCTTGTACCATATCCTCCATTTTGTATGCGTCATTGATAGACTTGAACAAAAAGTTACCACCGCCGGCTAGATCTAAATCCTTTTGGGAACCTTTAGTTAAACCATAGAAGAAAATCTCTATGATCTCATCATTCTTAAGTCCGTTCCCGTGACAGTTATCGATCATTTCCCTAAGCCTTTTCCTGTAAGTGCACATCTGTGTCAATAGCAGTCTAGATTGTTTGGTCTTACATTATAATATGTCTTTATAATGTGATTGTCATTAATGAACTTAATATTATGCATAGAATACTAGATTAAGTTTAACTATCAATTGTGTAATAATCTGCTAAATATGAAATGCGACCTCGCATTTCATAGGGACAATTACGACCTCGCAATTGGAGGCTCAAATACGAGGCAGGACACAAAATGCAACCTCGTATTAGTATCGAGCTGGGCTGGATTTGCGAGGCCAACTAGCTGTAGCCCAGATCGTGATGTTTCCCAATAAATATATATATATATATATATCAAACCCTAACAAATATTAGGGTTGAACATTTGTCGAATTTTTGAGCATATTTGTGCACGTTAAGTCATCAAATATTGTTCCGCTAGCCTGAAGAAGATCTGCGAGGTAGCAGATAATATAGAGGCCTGTTGTGAGTCACCAAGTTATCGTGAGGGATTCCACACCTCAAAATAACTGGAGAAAACTATTAACGATCCGATTCAAGGGGACTTACAAGTGGTATCAATGCCTCTTGGTTTCATACCGAAAGGTTATAGTTTGTTGGTGATAGACAACGTTGTTTAGGGTCGTTTAGACGTGATTCTTTCACGAGTTTATGATCGGAAATCTTGTTCGTGATCTCTATTGGATTTTGCAGCAGTCGAAGGTGTCTTTTTGGCTTTTAGGGTTTCGATTTCAAGAGAATTAAAGGTTTCAGCATCGTTTGCAACCTCGCGGGCTCGTATTACCCCGTTCAGCTCGATTTACGACCTGGATAGCTGATTACGACCTCGCTAGTTCAATTGTGACCTCGTATCTCATTTATGACCTCGTGAGCTCTTTAAGACCTCACCAGTTCAATTACGACCTCGAGTAATTAATTGCGAACTCGTATTTCTTTGCGACTTCGTAAAATTTTGCGACCTTGTTTATTTTTTTGAACAGTTCGTGAATTTTCTAGCTCGGAGAAAATGACGTCTTAGTTACCGCAAAACTATCAAGCTTTGCTGAATCAATCGATTCTGATGGATCATGAGACCGAAAAGGCCAATTCACCACCCAAGTTGATAAGCCTTGATAGATATTTCAGTTGGAAGGGAAGATTGGAGTCATATTGTAGACTTATGTATGTACGGATGTGGATTTGTATTGTCAATGGTTATGTTCATCCAACAGTGACAAATGACAAGGATGCTTCCGGTTCAAGTGGTGGAAAAGCAGCTACATATGAGCAAATGAACGTTGATCAAAAGAAAGACTACGAGGCTGAAAGTAAGGCTTTAGGATCACTCTGAATGGCTCTCCAAGGGGAATTCTTGCACTTATTTAAAAAGAATGAAAGTGCAAAAGGCTTATGGGATGCACTCAAAGAGCATTGTGAAGGTGATGAAGATCTCCCAGTTAAATGGGAAGGTTTGGTCACATCAAACCAACAAAATCCCGAATTCAGTACATGGACTCTGGATCAGATTATTCGAAAGCTGAGAGGTCAGGATATGAAGAGAAAGTCAAAAGAAGCAGGTAGCAGTGATTTTGTTTAGCGTCCGGAACTTTATCATACCAAGCCAAGTGTTGCTTCTGTTAAATCTTCAAGTGGAGGAATTACTGCCTTCTACAATGGAGATTATGAAAAGATGAAGATGTCAATGGATTCTGACAACTTGATGTATGTAACTTCTCCGGAATCAGCTATGGTTGTTCATAATGGGAATCATCAAAGTAGTTCGCCAAGCTCGAGTTTAACAGGGATGCCGATGAGCATAAGATCTGCTGAGGGACATTTGAGTATGCTTGTCTCGTTTGTGTCTGTTAGAAATTCAAAATAGTGATAAATTGTAATTTAAGATTAGTGGACATACTTGTTGTTAAGTCATAGATGAATGATTTCTAAGGTTGAGGGACTAGATGTGATAATTAGCATAAATATATAGTTAGACTATAAATAACCCCTCACACCTTAGAAATCATAACAACTTTAAGCCTTTCTTATTCATTCCTGTAACTTTATACACACTTAATTCCAATCATTCCTCTCCCTCTCCCTCTCTCGAAACACACACTAAAACACGAAGAACACGCACACGTCCTATCCACCATTGAATCTGTGAATTCGGTGTTGAAATCATGTTATCTGTAACAACACGATTTTATCACTCGAATTCACATCAACAATGGCGGTTTAGTGTGTGTGTGTTCTTGGTGTTTGTGTGTGTGTTGAGAGAGAATTGGGATCAAGTGTGAGTTATTCAGGTGTAATGGTATGAAAATGTGTGTCAAGGTTATGCCAAGGTTATGTCAAGGTTATGATTTCTAAGGAATTGAGGGCTATTTATAATCTAAACTAACCAACTATGCTAATTTTCACAATTAGCCCCTCAATCTTAGAAATCATCAACGCATGACTTAACAACAAGTAAGTCCATAACTTAAATTACAATGTATCACTATTTTTGGATTTCTAACATTCTCCCCCTTAGTGATATATTGTAAGGTTTGAAGTACGTGTTGTTTTGTCTTGTAGGAATGAATTTGATGAGCCCGGTGGTGAAGACAATTGGTGTGTTGAAACAAGTCTTCAAAGCTTTCACATTGTTTTTGGAGAACTTGATTCAGTCTTGGTCTTGGACTTCTTGAAGTTAAATCATTTGTTGATTCTCAATGTTCTTTTTGAACAGAGAATGATAAATGTGTGTGTATTAAATCTTCGAGGATTGTTGAATCAAAGATCAGAGTTGTCTTTTGAAATGCGGAAGGTATGAACTTGTCTTGAATTCTTCAATCTTCGAATCTTAAAGTCTTTTCTTTGAAGTCTTGGAATGAATTTTCAGAAATATGTACTCTCCCCCTTGATGTGTGCAATGTAGCTTTTGGTAAAGTGTTGTTGTATGACTTGAAGATCTTTAATTTGATGAAGACTCTTTTTGAAGCTTTTCTTCTTTTGTATTGAATCTTCAGCCTTTTGTCCTTTGAAGCTTTGATCTTTGTCACATCGTCTTGAACACTTTTGAGAGTAAACATTTCAATAAGGTTTTGGAAATTCTTTTATGAAAGTAATCATGCTCCTCCTCAATTCATAAGTAATCACAGTCTTTGATTGGAGCATTTTTGAACTTTTTGTAACATCTTGAGTGAGCATCCTTTCATTATTGATCTTGATCTTCTTATCCTTAAAATCATTATCCATTTTGATCTTCTCATATCTTCATCTTCAATCTCAAAATTTTTTAAGTCAAGATCTCATCTCAGCTAAGACCTAGTGAGAATTTGAGCTCAATTGACCATCTTGAAACTTGCAGTATTAGTCATCTAAATGAACTAATTTCTTCCCCAATCAAAATCAATCATACTATTTTTCCCCCTCATAATGACAAAGTTGGGAACCAATGTCATTATGCAAACATTGATTGAATAGAATGTCAAAAGAAATCAAAAGATCCATAGCGCAATGGTGTTTACACAAAGATATATTAACTAACAACTCATCAACCCAAACCATTAATCCAACCCAAATAACCCTATGGGTGACTAAAATGTAAGGTTGAAGTTGTTGGTATAAGCATTTTATTATGGTGTTGGTGTGTTCTGTGTTGGGGTGATGAGAAAAGATACCGGATAAGAATGATCCGTTTGCATTCAAAAATCGAAAGGATTAATGAAATGACCGAAAGAAATGTATACCATTTATCGGATTTCCTATGTATCATTGAGAAATGCACAAAGCAAACCTCTAACATAGTTTGGTCTTTTAGCTTTCCAACCTCAAGATTGCTTCAAAGAATGTAAACCATGGTCAGTGTCACCTAAGCGTTCGATAACCATGTTCTACTATCCTTAAAGACTTTTAGGAAAAAAAAATCCAAGGTCACAATAGACTTCTTGTTAACTCAATAATTACACAAATGCAATTATGAGACCTACGTTCAAAGCTGGAAATGATGTTAGCAATGGTAGGATTTCCATTTGATCAACGTGAAATATCAATTAAGATATCACTACAAATGTTCCGGCTATATCACAAAGATACGCATGTATATCACAAAGATATGACGCAAATGTGTCCTAAAGAATGAATAACGATCAAATTAATGATCAATCACGAGAGCTCTAGACACAAAGTGATCAAATGAAGTCGGGGACTGGAGCAGAGTGTCACCCTTTTTCAATATCAACGTCTTCCAAATGAATAGTCAATAGAAATGAGAAAATCTCCGTGAGAAATAAAACAAGCATTTGTTAAGAAACACTTGAGTGGTTAGGTAAAGATGTGCATCGCTTCATTGGGTCCATGAAGGCTTCTTCAATACCGAGATATCAACAAATGACATCCGATAGAAATGTGTTTTACCCGGCGATTTGAGAATTTTAGAGAAGGGTATCAATTCTTTTAACCCTTTTCACACAACATTATCACCATAGCCTCTCATTTTCGACTTTACTCCCTCCAACTTATTTTCAAAAAATCATCATCTCTCAAAATACCCTCACTATCTACCGAAAGATGTGAAAACTCCGGGGTTGGAACTCATCGGCGATGATGAAGTTCATGGAGTAGACTTTTGAGAAAAACCTAGTCGCTCATGTGCAAACTTAACACCGAACTTCCTTTGAAGAAAATATTTTGAAAAAAAATCATCAAATGTGAAAAAAAATGTTTAAACAACACATTTGAAGTTTGAAAGAGATTTGAAATCACAAACTCCCCCTTAGTCTATGCAAAGATAGATCAAAAAGATTTTCATAGAAAAGGTGGAGCAAAAATGATTTGTGTGAAATCAAAACAGGTTTTATGAAAAGTGAACTCAATCAATTGTTCAAGATGAGACAACTCAGGAGTACACAAAGGCGTTCAATCCTTTGCTTCTCATATCAACAATTGAGAGTTTTTGAAACAGGTGCAACAAAATTGCAATCAACATCTTGTGATACTCAGGTTATCATGATGAAAATCCAATATATTACACATATACATTCATATAAGACCACTTGGAAGTACACAAAGGCGTTCAATTCCGCGTTATCTTATATCAATTTATATGTATAACAACATGAATGAATTCCAACTTTGAAACATAAATAATTTTTTCTTTTTAAAACCGGGTTGCATACAGAGTATATGCAAGGCATTATGAAATAAATAACACAAATAAGCACGGGTTATACACTGAGTGTGCATAAGCCACAAAAAACTTTTTCTTTCTTTTGAAAATTTTATACTTTTGTATTTGATTTTTGTTTTTCAACTTTTTATAATTTTTGAAATATCAAGAATTCCTTCTATGGTAAAGTGAATCAAGGATCAAGATTTAGCATACCAAGTTTAGAGATGATGAAATTAAACCTCTTTTCGTCCAGTGGTTTTGTGAATAAATCAGCGAGTTGGTAGTCAGTTCCCACGAAGTAGAGTTCGATGTCACCTTTCTCAACATGATCTTTGAGAAAATGATATCTCACATCAATGTGCTTTGAGCATGAGTGGTTGACTAAGTTGACAGCAATTGCAATGGCACTTTGTGAATCACAATAGATAGGGACACGATCATATTTCAGACCATAATCGGTAAGCTGTGTCTTCATCCATAACACTTGAGCACAACAACTAGCAGCAGCCACATATTCAGCCTCCGTTGTTGACAGTGATACACAATTTTGCTTCTTGGATGACCAACTTACAATCTTATCCCCTAAGAATTGTAAGGTACCAGATGTGCTCTTGCGATCAAGCTTACAACCTGCATGATCTGCATCTGAATAGGCAGTTAAATTGAATCCAGTATCCCTTGGATACCAGAGACCAAGATTGGGTGTACCCTTCAGATAACGAAAAATTCGTTTCACAGCTTGGTAATGTAAATCAGTCGGAGCGGCTTGATACCTAGCACACATACATGTTGCAAACATTATATCTGGGCGAGATGCTGTAAGATACAACAACGAACCAATCATGCTTCTATACCTCTTTTGGTCAAATGATTTCCCATTTTTATCAGCATTAATGTTTGTACGAGCAGCCATTGGGGTTGAAATTGAAGAACATGTAGTCATATCAAACTTTTTCAACATATCCTTTATGTACTTACCTTGTGATATAAAATACCAGTTGGTAATTGTTTGATTTGTAAACCCAAAAAGTAATTCATTTCCCCAATCATGCTCATTTCAAAATGATTGACCATTAGAGATGAAAAGTTTCGGCAAAAAGTTTGACTGGTTGACCCAAAAATAATGTCCTCAACATATATTTGGACAAGTAAAACATGCTTACCTTGCTTACGAATAAACAGGGTAGGGTCAATAGTGCCTTTGGTAAAGCCTCCTTTGAGTAAGAAAGTAGTTAAGGAATCATACCATGCCAGGGGTGCCTGCTTCAAACCATAGAGAGCCTTGTCTAACTTGTAGACATGGTTTGGCTTCTTAGGATCAACAAAACCTTCAGGTTGCTCCACGTAAACTTCTTCTTTGAGTTCTCCATTCAAGAACGTTGTCTTCACATCCATTTGAAACACTTTGAAGTTTCTGAATGCGGCATAAGCTAAGAATATATGAATGGCCTTCATTCTTGCAACAGGAGCGAAAGTTTCGTCGAAATCCACACCAGGTTGTTGGCAGTAACCCTTTGCAACCAATCTAGCTTTGTTCCTTACTACAACTCCATTTTCATCCTTCTTGTTCTTGAAAATCCACTTGGTGCGAATTGGTTCTTCTTTCCTTGGATTTGGAACCAATCTCCATACCTTTAGTCTCTCAAACTGAGCTAATTCATCTTGCATTGCTTTAACCACTCTGGATCACTAAGAGCTTCAGAGACTGTTTTGGGTTCGATGTTACTCAGTGAAAGTGCAACAAGACACTCATTGACTGTAGTACGGGTAGAAACACCAGCTTGTGGATCTCCGATGATCTGTTCTGTAGGATGATCTTTGCGCATACGCGACCACTTGTTGTCATGAGGAAGAGGATCTTGTTGATGAATGTCAGCATTATCATCATTAAATCCAGAGTTCTGTTGAGAAATGAAATCATAGCTCGGAAGAACTCTTTCCTCAAAATTTGGATGATCAAAATCCAGTGGTACATACACATTTGGAGTATTTGATGGATTTGTTGTTTGGGTGATTTGAGAAGGTTGTTCTTGAACATTGTTTTGAGAATAAATATCACTTGAAGATGATTCTTCTTGCTCTGAAGAATTTGAAGATGATTCACGATTGTTGTCAGCAACTGGTTCATTTGTTTGAATAGGATCATTGTTCGGAATTGGTTCATTGATGACTTGAGGTTCCTTTTCTTGAATCGGTTTTGAATTGTAGAATTCTTCGAAAAGAATATCTAGCTCTTCACTTGTTGGAGTTGGATATTTCTTGAACTTTGAAGCTAAGGTAGACGTCCTTGAGGAAGCACGTGAAGTACTTGGATCACTAATTGTTGGTAGCAAACTTTCTTGTTCAAATATCATGCCAGACATCTCGTCAAACCAAACATTCATGGTTTCTTGAATCGTGTTTGTTCGACGATTAAAGATGCGATATGCAATCGATGTCTTTGAGTAACCAACAAAGTAACCTTCGTCACCTTTCCTTTCAAACTTTCCAACATTTTCCCGATTATTCAAGGTATAACAGACACACCCAAAAATATGAAAGTAATTGATGTTGGGTTTGCGTTTGTTAATAACCTCATAAGGAGTCTTCTCATGACGCTGATTGATGATGGACCGATTTTGAGTGTGACAGTTAGTGTCAACAGCTTCAGCCCACATATTTGATGGTAACTTGGAATAAGCAAGCATTGTCCTTGCTGCTTCCACCAGCGTACGGTTTCTCCTTTCAACGACACCATTTTGTTGCGGGGTACGAGCAGCAGAGAATTGGTGAGTAATGCCTTTTGATTTGCAAAATTCATCGAAGATGGCATTTTTGAACTCAGTACCGTTATCCGAACGGATATAACGGACTGGAAGTTGAAGATTCACTTGAGTGGAAGTGATGAAATCGATCAAAATTTGAGTTGTTTCAACTTTTGAAGCAAGAAACTTGACCCAAGTGTATCTTGAATAATCATCAACGATAACCAGAATATATCTCTTCCCGTTTCTGCTTTGTACTTTCATAGGCCCACAAAGATCCATGTGAAGCAAATGAAGAGGTGCCAAAGTGTGTGGAATTTTCTTTGGTTTTTGAGAAGTTCTTTTGATCTTCCCAACTGCACAAGAAGGACAGACATGCTCACTCTCATACTTGTAGTCAGGCAAGCCTTCAACAAGTTGCTTGTTGACTAAAGCATTGATGGTTTGATAATTCAAGTGAGAAAGCCTTCTATGCCACAACCAAGAATTTTTCGAAGTAGCTTTTGAAACAAGACAGATATTATCAGTTGGTTGGTTATCATCAAGATTAACTGTGAAAAGATTATCATCACGATCTCCGCATAGGATATCAATTCCATCTAGAGTTTGGACTTTGCACAGAGATTGTTGAAAAAGAACTTGAAGGTTGTTGTCACAGAACTGTCCAACACTGAACAAGTTATGACTCAGACCTTCAACATAATGGACTTTCTTAATGACAATTCCGTTTCTTTCAATATCTCCATAACCTAGAATTGGAGCGAAATTGTTGTTTCCGAAACGAACAGTTCCCATGAACCTTTCAACAAAGTTCTTGAGCAATGATTTATTGCCAGTCATGTGTTTTGAACACCCGGAATCGAGTATCCATACACAGATGGTTATTTCCTGCAATCAAAACTTTTAACCGACTTTAGGTACCCACTTAAACACGGCTCCTTTGTGGTTAGTTAACACAGGCAGGGGGTATAACTTAGGATATGCATACAAACATGCTTTAGAATCAATATGAGCATTAACAAGCACACCATCAATAAGCACATTCGTATAAAAAGTACGCACATTCACATTTGAATTAAAAGTAACATGTTTAACAACATTCAAACAAGCACGACCATTATCATTGTTTACAGCCCCACAAGGCATAGCCTTGGATTTATTAACATTGTTCACTAAAGATGAATTGTTTAAATCAACAGAAACTCTTTTCATTCTGTTACCAACACTCTTTCTCCTCCTCCTCTTCTTCTTTTCCTCAACAGACAATTGCTTAAAATTGATCTTAGGTTCTAATGACTTAGGAACCCATTTGGTCTTTCCATCTGTTGAATTGACACTAAGAAGATTAGAATGAGGGGTTTTAAACTTATTCATCTTTTTTGTCTCTTTTGGGGTTGAGGAAACTTCTTGCTTCTTAGGTTTGGCAATTGAAAACCATCCATATCTAGTTACACCATTTGAAGTATCCCTAGTTAGCAAAACGGAACTAGACTTAGGCACTTTAGAAATTGAACTAGATTGAGAGTTAGACAAAGAAGCATTTGGATTGTCATTTGGAAGTTTCACTTTGTGATACCTTGGTTTTGGTGAGGTCTCAACTTGTTTCTTTTTAACATGTTTGTCAGGTTTTGGAGGGTTAGGACTCTTTTGTTCAGTCTTGACAGAAGGGGTAGAACTCTTTTGTTCAGCCTTGACGAGTTTAGGTTTAACTCGTTCTTGGAAGTAATATGATGCTGGAGCTTTGGACACTGATTTTAGTTTTTGAGATTTCCTTTTATTTCTTTTTGAAAATTTATGATTTTGATAGATTCAATCTTTTTCTCAGTTTCTGAGTCAAAAACATATTCTCCCTCCATGAATTTATCAAAATCATCTTTGGTGAATTCATTCGAAAATGTAGAAATATCAGGAATCTTGTTGTCCAACATCATACCACGGGTAGTCTCAGGAATAAGGTCGACTTGGACTGAAACATCCTTGGTTTCACAAGAAAATTGAGTAGAAGTATCAACACCTATACTAGCACAAAGCTTAGGGTGAACAACTAGCTCATCAAGATTTTCGCATGTGAAAAATCTATAAAAGTACCATATCAAAACTAAGTTATGCGCAAGATCTTCATCAGATAAATCAGATTGCACATAATTTGCAGCTAAAGAAGTAGCAGTAGTTTGACAAGTACATGCAAAACAGTCAGTCACGGTCTGGGTGGATGAACTTGTAGATGAATCACAAGTAGTCTGAGTGAAATGGTCTACTAAGAGACTGAAATCAGTTTGGGTAGAAACATTCACACAAACTTTCTTGATATCAACAACAACTGATTCATTCTTCAAATTCGGACTTTGAGACTGTAGATTATGAATGAGTTTTTGTTGAGATTCCACTGTTTGTTGTAAACCTTCTATTTGTTTTTCCAAAAATGTGGATGGAATATACAATTTAGTTGGTTTTGGTGGAGAAATGACAAATTCTTGGTTTTGAAAATTAGACGCAATCTCTTCTAATTCAAAAATTGTTGAATTTTTCGTTTCATAAGAAGTATTGATAGCATCATAATTAACCAAAAATTATTCTTTTGAATCTTCTCAACTTCATCAGTCTCAAATTCGTCATCCAAAGGACGAATGAATTGTTGTACCATACCAAGTCTCAAAATTTCTCATCATACAAAGGTATAATTTCTTCTTTTGCTTTTTGCAATGGAGTGATATTCTCAAAACCCAACCCAAGAAGAAGTTCCGATCTATCAATCTTTGATTTATTGAAATAGGCAGTGAAATCCAAAAGAGGATTTTGTTCAACTTTGTACAACTTTTCTTGATAGAAAAGTATATTCTTTTTATGTTCCTCAATTTGTCTTTCAAGGTTTTCAATCTCAATGCCTTTTAAAAAACAATTATGATTTAAATCAGAAACTTTTCTTTCGAGTTCAATTGTTTTTGGTGTAGCTTCTTGAAGCTTCTTATTCAGAATATCAACATCCATTTGTCTTGCATTTGCCCGAAGCCATTCATTGGTCTTTTGAACTTCAAGATCTTGATTGGCTTTTTCAAGATCAAGAATGGTCTTTTCTAAATTATGGCACTTTTCCAATAACTTAAAATCAGGAGACGCATTCATCTCACATTCTTTAACCAACATTTGTTCTTTGTAATTTTGAAATTCTTGTTTCATAGCATCATACTCAAAAAGTAGTTTAGAATTTTCTTCAAGAAGTTTTGTGTACTCCCTTTTTGAAAATAAAATGCTATTTTTCAATTTCTTGTTTTTGTTGGCTAAAGAAGTGTAATGATTCGTCAAGTTTGATAAGGCAATTCTACAAGACTCTTTATCCTTAATTGATGAAAAAGTAGAGTCGAGATTTACCTCATCATCGGGATATTCCTCGTCAATGCTGTCAGCCTCCAACACTTTGTCTTTGCTCAACCTTGCCATGAAACATACATTTGCAGACAGATCTTCATCTTCATCATCAGACAGCAAAAGCCACTTGTCATCTTCAGCAATCAAGGCTTGACCGGCTTCAACTTGCTTTGCCAAGAGCATCTTCTGCTTGTAGTATTCATAATTCTTCTTGCGAGGCAGCTTGCAATCCACAGCAAAATGACCAGGAACTCCACAGTTGTAACACTTTTTGTCAGATGTTTTTCCTTTTTCCACGATTTGTTTCTCAGTTTCTGCTTTCTTATCTCCGTTCTTGGAACCACTTGTTTCACCTTGTTCAAACTCTTGTGATGATATTGTTCCTTCTTTGGAAATGCACTTGTTGATGAAGTACGAAGATTGTTGTTAGTTGGCCTCGCTTTGAAATACTTTTTCTTGAAATGCTTAGTCACAGCGGCAAGAGCTTGGTAGAATTCATCAGGAACACCATCTCTTGGAGCCAAGAAATCTTCTCCCTCCTCATCAGATGAAGAAACAACAGTCATTTGTCTTTTAAGAGCCTCAGAAACCTTTCTTTCAACAACCAATGCCAAAGGATCAGTAGATACAACTTCTGGCACTTTGTTGAATGAATATTTGCTTAGAACTTGATGCTCATTCAACTTGAAAGATTCATAAAGAGTATGAATGGTGAATTTGGTCAGATCTTGATGTTGCTTGATTTGAGTTCCAAAATCTTCCCACTCGGGACAAGTGCTTTGATGAATTTGATGTTCAGCTCAATTTCAGTTTTCTTGACCTTGTTCTTTCTCAGCTCATTGATTACATTGCAAAATCTGTAGTACACGGACTCGAGAGATTCATTTGGTGATTTCTGAAAATTGTCAAACTCAGTTAAGACATTTGTCAGTCGGATTGTTGAGGTTACATCAGCACCTTCCATTTGTCTAGCAACTTCATCCCAAATCTCCTTTGCTGTGTCATAAGAATCAACTGAGCCATAGATCTCATCAGGAAGTGCTTGAACAAGCATGACCTAGCTCTGTTGTCAGCATCAGTACGATCTCTTTGTTCGGCATTCAAAGATCAGGAGTCAAAATAGCACTGGTAGTAGGATGACGATGCATAGCAAGTCCATTCATGATTGAATCCTTAAGCATGTGACCATTAGTCTGACGTTCCACATAATCCATGAACCTTTTCTTCTAAAGTCCATAGTTACCACGATAAAGAACTAGAGGTCTTGTATCAGTACCCAGAGCCAACGCTTCACGAGTAGCCATTAGAATTGATTTGAGAATTGAATTGATTTTTGAAGAAAGTATGAAACGATCTAAAATGAGATAGAATGAAACGATCTAAAGTTGGAAAGATAGGAAAACAAATCTAAATTTATAGGAAAAACGATCTAATTTGATTGGAAATGAAACGATCTAAATCTTGATTGAAATGAAACGATCTAAATGTCTTCAGGAATAAAATGACCTAAATAATTTTGATGAAAATTCTAAGTATTCTGAATGAATTTGGACAGAGTTTTGGTAATGTAATGGAATGAATTGAGCAAAACCATCACGAAGATCAGTTATCCAAGAAGTAATCAAACCATGAATTTGTTTGAGTGAAAGATGAAACGATCTAAAAGAGATCGTTTTGGATTCACCAAAACTGAAACGATCTAAAGAGATCGTTTTGGTTTTTCAAAGTCTGAAACGATCTAAAAGAGATCGTTTTAGATTTCTTCACAGAATTTCACCAAACTTGATTATTTTCAAGAAATTGAATTGACCAAACCAATCCAAAGGATCAGTTAGCCACAATCAACTCTTCACACCACAACCACACTTGTCAAAACGATCTAAATTGAATCGTTTTACACCACAACACTGAAATGTAAGTATCAAGGAAAAAAAACTGAAACGATCTAAATAAGATCGTTTTAGCTTCACAATGTCGTCTTCAACCTCTGAACATGAACAACTCCATTGACGATTTTTAAAACTTCAATATCTTTTGATTTTCTGGGAATTGGAATGAAACCACTTGCAAACGTTTGTTTTCACCTTAGCAACGATCCGATTAACACAATTCAGCTTATAACACAACAAAATCAAATCCCAATTTTAGCGCCAAAAACTCAAAATCTGAACTTTTGATCCAGATCGAATTAGAACACGAAACTTGAGAGGATTATAATTAACTATGAGGAATCGAACGGTGAACAAACATTGTGATTTTATGTGATTTGAGAGGTTATTTTTGAATTTTCATTGATTTAAAAAAACGAACAAAAACAGGATTAAAACAGAATTAAAAGGTGATTGTTTGATGAATTGTGATTGAATTCAGTTATGGATCGAGATCAAACGATGTTTTGCTCTGATACCACATGTACAACACGATTTTATCACTCGAATTCACATCAACAATGGCGGTTTAGTGTGTGTGTGTTTCTTGGTGTTTGTGTGTGTGTTGAGAGAGAATTGGGATCAAGTGTTGTTATTGCAGGTGTAATGGTATGAAAATGGTGTCAGTTGTCAAGGTTATGCCAAGGTTATGTCAGGTTTGATTTCTAAGGATTGAGGGCTATTTAGTCTAAACTAACCAACTATGCTATTATCACAATTACCCCTCAACCTTAGAAATCATCAACACATGACTTAACAACAAGTAAGTCCATAACTTAATTACAATGTATCACTATTTTTGGATTTCTAACATTATCACATTGGTATCAAGCAAACTCATTTTTGATATCGATCTATCACTAAATTTGATCTCAGATTCATCCAAAATCAAAATCAAAACCATTTTTTATACCGTCGACTTTGTCTTCATTTTTCACCGATCAAATTGCATAAAAATCATAGATTTTGTTCATCAATATTCCTGATAATTTAAAACATAATCCTATCAAGTTTCAAGTTCCAATTCAATCTAAAAACGAGATTGAAATTTTCAGTTTTTGGCGCTAAAATTTGGGATTTGATCTGTTGTGTTTTTTGCTGAATTTGTTTAAGGATTTGTTGCGGAGTTTTGCAAGTTATTT